>NC_083773.1:9543635-9653635 GCF_963514075.1 Conger conger
TGAGGATGAATCCCAACACGGTCGCTCCAGCTCGGAGCGCTCTTCTTAAGCCTCGCTGGCACAGAGGACATGCCAGCTTAGGATGGCATTACATTTTCCCCCCAGTGTGAAAGATTGAATTTGCACCCTGGATATGAATCATAAATAAAAAGAATAAAGAGGACAGGGATACAGCGAAAAGGAGCCGACGCGTGGAGTCGGGGGAGGGGGAGGGGAGTCTGCTGCAGAGGTGAATGGAGAGGAGAGAGAGAGAGAAAGAGAAAGAGAAGAGGAGCGAGATGGAGTGAGAGAGAGCAGAGTGAGGGAGTGTCAGGGAATTGTGTGAGAGAGAAACGTGTTTGAATTATGGGGGGCCGGGGGGGGTGTCGGTTTGGGGGGGCAGCAGGCCAATGACGGTTCACAGCTGCTGGAGAAGATGCCCGAGGCGTACAAACACACCCCCACACCCCCCTAGCGCACCCCTCCGTTACCGTGGAGACGCCCCGCCACCTCCCTCTCCCCTCCTGCGCCTTTGGTCTCCAGTGAAACGAGTGGCTGGAGGTGGGGGGTGGGGGGAGGCAGTGCGCCCTGTGACTAATTGAACTTTAATTGAAGATGGGGGGTAGCCTTCAGAAGCCGCTGGGTGAAGTTTATCTTACTGTAGAGGACATGCGGGCGGCCCGCCTCAAAAGACAGACAAAAGAGAGAAAAGGGGCGAAACCTTTTTTTTTTTTTTGTCCCCGGAGACAGAAAGTGTTAATAGAAACAGAAGAGTGGATTTGGGATTTGCTCACGAGTCATGCTAGGCAGGACTGAGGGGGTATTAGAATTGTGTCTGCGGACAATGCGGAGAAAGCGCCGTGTTTCATCGAGCGGTTCAGGAGACGCACATAAAACCGTTGTTGACAGAAACGCAGACGAGCACACTTACTGGCGGGGGCAGAGTCGGGGGGGGAGACGGTGAGAGGGGGGAGAGAGAGGGATGAAAGGGGCGCACCAACAGTCCCCAACTCACTCCAGACGTCCTGATAGCCAGGGAAACAAGAACTGGATCAAATTGCTCTCTCTGAGACGGTCCATGAAAAAAATAAAAAAAAGCCTTGCCAATTTTCAACGGAAAATTGAATCAAGGGCTCCGAGACACAGTACCAAATATTTTCTAATATAACGTGAAGTGCTAGAGCTCCATAAAAATAAAAGTAGCGCAATGTGTTTTTATAGATTCCATATCAGTTGTGAGCCACGGATTAATTTCATGTCACAGCATTTTCATTTGAGATTATTGATTATACTTTTCAGTGGAATAATTGTAAAACTTGGATACATTATTTTGACAAACTCAAACTCCTTTTAGGCACAAAACTCAACAACAACTCATGTTCTATGATTCATACCATAGCTAAGGGGCAAAACATATAGGGGTCCCTCTTTTAGCTCTTGCTGTATTCCGTTCTTAAAAGTTCAGGCATCAGGATATTTCACAATTGTGAATGAAGTTAGCCATCTCGTCATTGTTAATTTAGTTTTCTTCAACAATACCGAATATCCTTTACAAAAATACACTGTACTCTGCGGTTTACCTTGTGGTTATCACCTCAATATTGGGTGGTCTTGCCTTTTGATGATGACTTAAGTAAGGGTCGGGATGTTGTTTACGTAGACAGAGGGACCCATCTGTCTGCGACATGTGGTCATGCGGGACAATTCCAATTTAGGAAATCAAAGAAGAAATACTCTTCCAGGGCTTCACACTGGAAACCCGATCCTGACATTTGGAATACTGGACTTTAGAAGCAAACACACCGCGTAATACCACAGGGTTCGGCGACCGCAGACACACACCTGGATGAGCGATTTAAGGTTTCCTGGACTGTCTGTACAGCCTATGCTTACGTCTGTCCTGTCTCCTTTGGCACACAAAGGAACGGAGCTTACTGGCGGCACTGTTTGGCCATAGGAGAGCCACAGAAAGGTCAGGTTAATATATCACATGAAGCTATGGCACCCCCCAAAAAGCATTCATCAGCAGTCTTATCGGCCTGGACAGGTAGACACAAGCAGAATCACCGGGGCAATTGATCAACCTGAAGTGGAGGCCTGGGTGAAGCCTGCAGACAGGAGACAAAGCTCTGGTCGAAAGTGGCTCTACGCTGTCGACTGTTGCGGGCAGGTTTTTCAAAACACTGTTGCTGTGTTCAGACCAAGGAAAGACCCGTGTGAATTTGTGAGGCTGTTCGGCCTCAGGTTAGGGTTACGATTACGGCTTGAGTAGGGGTCGAAGATCTTGATCTGGTCAAAACATAATGATGTTTACATAGCCTGCAAACCGAACAGCTTGTGACCTGTGGGCTTGTGGCTGGTTGAACACTATCCATAGGCTTTAGTTGGACCCTGTAGCCAGACTCCTTTTTTAAAAAATGACAGCAACCCCAGCAAGGGACCCTGTAGTCACTGTCTTATTTTAATTAAATAATAATATCCCCAGCAAAACCGCACCACCATTAAGGAATAAACATCTTTGGTTGGAATAAATATCCCGAACCATTATGCAACAATAGCAGAAATGAGCGACCGTGATCTACTGCCAATCTAAGCAAGACGTTTACAAAAAGGAACGAACGCTGCACATTAATCACAATTACATACTCCAGAATCCTTGGTTGATTGCCATCTAAAATGTCCTGGGCTCTGAAATATGCTTCACCTCAAGTTTTTTGTTTTTTTTTCTTCTCCCTCCTGAGTTAAAAGTAAAGCAGAAACACATGCCACACAAAGAAGGAAGAAGAAGCAGACACAGTGGGCTACCTGCTAGCTGTACCGTTCGAAAAAACCTCTCTTTTACTTCACGAATACAGGATATTAGTTTGACCTGCGAGTTGCCTTTGGCCTCAACAGACTATTCAATAAATCACACGGTAATGACCGCTCTTTTCTGAGTCTGTTAATAGCGCGGAGCTCGGCTGGAATATTAATGACGCCACTCTGTTTTGCAGCCGTATTTACACGAGGCACGACCGATGCTTTTATGCCGGGGGAGACTCCAGCTGTATCTGATTAAAGCGAGGACACCGGAGCGCTTCCTGTGTTTACGCCATTGAAGGTTGATGCAAAGCGCCTCCCCCCCACCCCCCCAGCAATGTTATGTGAGCCGGGCTGATTTCTTATTCTTTTTATTTTTTTATTTTTTTCGAATCTTTGCATTTTTCAAAATCAAGAGGAAAAGGCACTAAGAATGCCTTGGAAAAACAGTCAGGCTAATGATATCACATGAAAGACAAGTGATGCTTGTTTGACCTGAATTTGAGATGTTTCCCTGCGTTTTCAGTGTCACAAACCAACAGCGATTATCCACGTGCCTCAAGGCGGTGCTGTGCTTGAGCTTATACTGTGTACATGCCTTTCCCTGGACAGTGCGGTCGAAAATGCCAGCTATGCCAGCTTGACCAGCTTGAAAATTGAGCTTGTCAAGCTGGTCATAAAGCTGGTCTCGCTGAGTATGAGCTGGTCAACCAGCTAGTGCTGGTAGCTTTTCTGAACTGGCAGCTGGTCAACCAGCTACCAGTTGTTTCAACACACAGCTTGAGCTGGTCAAACCATGTCGAGCTGGGAGCTCGGTGTGAACCGATCAACCAGCTAAACCATGTTGAGTTGGGAGCTGTTCTGTACCGGTCGACCAGCTACCAGCTGTTTCAAAACCTAGCGTGAGCTGTGTTTTTTTTTTTCTTTTTTTTTTCAGCAGGGATTGCAGTTAAATGCACACCCCAACGCTACAACCGCAGCGAGCGGATGCTAAGTGTGTTTCTCCGGTTTACGTAATTGAGCCCCGGGCCCAAACAAACGCAGACGGTGACTAATCAGGCCCGCAGGCCCTGCCTGGCCGGCCTCACTGCGCGAAGGTCAGACTCGTAAACATTTTCAAAGCAGGAATGCGGCCGCACAGACACGGGCAGGCACCCCGGGCAACGTGCAAACATCCCGCTCTGGAGCGAGAACGAGGAAGAGACATGGGGGCAGAGCGTTCTTACTCGCACACGGCGAGGGGTATGTGCGTTATAACGGCCTCAGATACCGAGAAATGTCCCAATTAATAAGAGTGCTGATGTGTGCACGGTCAGAATATCTGCAAAGGAAGGGAAGGGGAGGAGGGGAAAATTATTTTTTTCCAAGGTTGAAAAAAATGAGCCCGCTTGGCTAAGGGGCTTGAAACCCGTGCAAGAACAACAGAGCAGGAGAATATATTAGGTTCTCGCTCAAAACTTCAAATCTGTACCTCACACACAGGCACACAGGCGTACACACACATGCAGGCCCACACACATGCGTGTACACAAACACACACGCAGACATACACAGACACACACACACATACACACACACACACACATACGTGTTATGCACTCAGGCACACACGCATATACATACACATGTACACACACGCAAAAACTCTTGTTGTTTTCAAATCAGTGCACAAGCGGCCAAAGTCCACCCCCGGTGTGTAGAATACTGTGCACTCAGGAAAGCAGATGGGGTCACACCAGGCCTGTATTCAGCTCCCTCAGACGTCAAGCAGAGAAATTTAACGGGGCTGGAGATCACATTTCCACAAAATCGATCATCAGAAAGTGCAGTACGACCTGTACACCGAGCACAGACACTGCTAGACAGGAAGTCTCAAACGGGGACATATTGACGACGCCTAAAGGATGAGACAGTTGCGGTATGCTTTATTCAGAGTCCTCCCACACACACACACACACACACACACACACACACTTTAAAAATTCCTTCCTTTACAAACGATAAAAGAAGTATGCACGTCAAGCGTCAGCCATTTCAGAAATATTAGAATGGGTCGACGGGGAATAGCGAGGAGCTCACCAAGCTCCCCGCTGCGTGTTTGTACGTCTCACGTCCGCCTTCCTCTCCCACACGCCGGTCTCTGAAGTGCTGCCACAGGGACCCGGGAGAGAGATAGAAACAGAGGGAGAAACATCCTCCGCTCTCCTGCGGGCATTGAAAGGCGGCCCCTGAAGGACTGGACGGAGAGCCAGCGAACAAACAGCCGAGTGTTTGCTCCTTCCAGACGGCAGGCCGCTTTTCAGCCCCCGCTTTTTTCACTTTGCGTCCCTCCCCAGCGGTCTCCATTGTCTCGGGGTCGGGCCCGCAGTTTCGCAGAGGCTGCGCCGATTGATTTAGATCCTCGACTTCGCTCGGGCGGAGAAACGCCGGGTCGGGGTATAAAAGGTACACTTTGCGGGCCTCTCCCCCTTTCTCCGTGCTAATGAACGCGATGGTCCGGCCCCTGTTCCCACCACCTCCTCCTCCTGAAAAGGAGGCCCCAAATTACCCTCTCCTTGCTTCTTTATCCCTCTCCAACCCACGCTGCTCAGGGAAAGATTATGTAAGAACGATCTTACAGATGACCTTACGTGCTAGGAGCTTTGAGAGTACTGCAGACAGCATATGATGTATTCGGCTGTTGAGGGAACATGGAAAAGGGAATGATAAATGTTGTATGGACTTATTTCAGGCAAACTGGATAAGACTGAATTGAAAATGCCAATGAAACACACTTACAACAAACATCCCTTCCCAGACAAAAGCGATTTGCGTCAATATTTGGTCATCCCTGCTGAAAAAAAAGGGCACAAGCTATGTTTTGAAACAGACAAGCTTCCAGCACTAGCTGGTTGACCACCTCATACCCAGCTAGACCAGCTTTATGTCCAGCTTGGTCATGCTGTTTGACCAGCTCATACCCTGCCAGACCAGTTTATGACCAACTTCACCAGCTCAATATTCCAGCTGGTCAAGCTGGCATATCTGAATTTTACAGCAGGGATATGATTGGTCTACAACACTGTCCCTGGCTTGTAGGATGAACAACACATTCCTTCCACCTGAACATGCGACCTCACAAACAACAGAATCATTCGTATTGATTAATCAGTCACAGTGTCCGCTATAGATTTATACCTGCACATAACTGTGGTGGAGTTACAACTCTGAAACAGATTAAGAACTTTAAAATGGAACTAATATCATTAATAATGTCACAAATTATTATAAACATCTCTTAGTGTTGAGATTCCCCATTCATAGCATGGATACTGGGGTGGTCGCTCTCTCTCTCTCTCTCTCTCTCCCTCCCTCTCACTCTCTCGCTCGCTCCCTCTCTCTCTCTCTCCCTTGCTCTCTCTCTCCCTCTCTCCCTTGCTCTCTCTCCCTCTCTCTCCCACTCTCTCTCTCTCCCTTGCTCTCTTTCTCTCCCTTGCTCTCTCTTTCTCTCTCTTTCTCTCTCTCTCCCTCTCTGTCACTCTCTCTCTCATGTGCGAGGCGTATGGGTACCGCCCACTCTGCCACTGGGCGACGCATCAAAAGCTTGGCTGTGGTTTTGTTTCCACACAGCTGCGGACTTGCTGGACGTCCTCCACAGTCCTTTCAGCCCTCTCCCAGGGCGTGGCCCTTTCTCTGGGATCTGGCCCGCCCCCCTCCGGAGCCCTCGCAGAGCACCGAGGATATGAGAGCGCGCTATCTGCCAACAATGTGCGATCGCCTTTTCTAAAAGACTCGCCAGATGGCACTTCTACTGAACCTGCTCCAGGAGCCGTAGCCCCGCGGTGACAAACCGACAGACCCCCGGGGCTCTTCCGTGGGAGGCAGGTGAGGAGGGGAGCTTTGACAGAAGACGAGACGTTTTGGCTCGATTTTTTTTACCATCTCTTCTCACAAACTGCTGTTCTGTCTGGACTTGGTGTGGAGCGGCCTGATGTACAATTCTCTCCCAGGCCAAGACACAAACAAGAATTACTGCACACAAAGCAGGGGCAATGTCTTTGGATTAAGCCAGCAAATTGGGTTTTCTTAAAACTACTCCATTCTTTTAGATTGTCTTGTCCAGAATGTCCCCGAAAATGTACCTCTGTTGTTAACCACACAGTGGGAAGCATCAAATTAGGCTTTTAGTATTCTTTTAAGGCCATACTAAGCCAAATTAATTGAACTTCACAGTCTATAACTCCTACAATTAAATGTTGTTTTGTTGTCTGAAAACTTCATGAATATAAACAGGTAATTGAGCTGTATGATGTATTTACCTTGATAACATCTGATACTCTTAATAATATTATCAGTTAAGATGAACTGAGCACTTTACTCAAATGTCTCTCACGCATATAATATGAAAAGAAAACATTGTGAGACAGGCAGCCTTTGTCATTATTCCAGGTTGGATAACTTTTCACACAAGCTCCCACAAAGCACCCAGATCTGCTACTGTTTCGGTTGTAGGATAGTGATATTCAGAGCAGCTGTTCCACTTGCGCTGTCCTGAACCCTTGAGTTCAACAGCAAGACCTTGCAGTTTCAGCTCACGGCATGATTAGGGAGCGTAGAAATATAGACAGCTAGACAATTTATAAGCTGGTGGAGGTTCTTTGTGAAGTGGCAATAAATCACAGTATTGTTGAGTTGTTGTTACTGGAAGCAAAGCCGGGTTCATGTGGTATTGGGAAAACCCTGCACGGTCAAGGCAAAATCACAGCCCATTTATGTCTACTATCTTCCTCTTTCCTGCTCCTCAAAAAATGAAAGCAAATCCTAACAAAGCCACAACATTTTTTTATAATTAACAAGATTTGTTGCAGGCTACCCAAAAAGTTCAACTGACTATGTGGCCATATTATCTATTCGTACTCTTTGTTTCCATACCAAAAATTACCATATTAATGATTAGGATGTATATGGCCATCCTTGCAAACAAATGAAATGGTACACCTGGTTCATTAAACGGAGGCCTCACACAAAGCCCTGAATTCTGGATGAACAATCATTGGGACTGCTGGTGTGAGAATATGTGAAGAGGTGTTGCTAGGATACGCCCGGAGAGTGTTTATCTATTATTCGTCAAGGGGGGAGAAAGAGCCGGGGAACTGTGTGGAGATTGATGGGAACTTTCAATCTGCTTAGGTCAGGGCTTCCCTGGCTGAATGGGGCTCTCTCCCTACGTGTCACCCCTATTGTGGGCTGAATGAATTATTTGGCTCTCAGCACATCAATGGGGGCCAGGAGAGTTAGCCTGGCATAGGCGAGAAAGGGCACAGATTAGCAAGCCATGGGGGGGAAGGTGGAAACTGTGAGCATTTGAAATTTCAGTTTGCAAATATTTGGAGGTGATAACATAAAGGTAAAAGAATTCTGTGAAGCACCATATGCAGCACAGCTGAATGGATAATAACTTGGTACAAGTTTAGTGTATTCTAAATGAGTATGGATCCAAGTTATACTTTCATTATGAGAATAAACACCATAGACAAGACATAGATATTGATAAATTATGGTTTGAATAATAATAGTCTAATTTCATTCAATTGATGCACAGATTAATTTATGAACTACGAGCTCGCAAACTTATATCTATGAAACATTTCATCTGCAAGTGTTGAATATCAGCGTGTGTGTTTTTGGCTTCACATTTTGTCTACTTAGTTCTTTCAAATCCCTGCACCATGCTTAAAATCTTCTGTTTCCCTCGCAGGCAAAAAAAACTCCCTGTGTGGCAAAGAGAGCAGAGCAGCAACATTTCTGCTGGATTTTCTCCGCGAGAATCAAAGAGGCAGCCTTAGCCCTGGGTCCTGGGGTCAATCCCACAAAACGCTCTTTACCCCGCCACAGCCAACGCCAGGGCCGGCCAATAAAAGCACAACCTCCTGTCTCCACACAAACCGCCGTGAAGCGGCGTGTTTACACTAGCCGCCTGCGTCATCCAGAGCGCATGCTGCGCGGGGGGATTTCATCATGATGCGGCAGCGCCCCTCAAAAAGTTGCTCAAATGTAAATAGTTGAAAGACACACAGCTGCGTTAGTGGGGATAAATGAGCATAGCAAAAACAACGACCCAAAAAAACCCTAATTAGCATACTGTGAAAAAGATAATAATAATAATGTTGGCCTTATATTGGAATAAGAAGCAGGGAACAATGATCTTTAAGAAGTGGTACAGACTACAGTAATTGCTTTCTCTTCTTATTAAGACTCCAGGGTCTCAGAGAACCTGAAACAATATTAAACAGTACGAACGAGTCAGCCACTATAAACAAGTCATGCAGACAGGGTGGGAGTAAAAACTGGCAAACGTGTTGTAAACATAAAAACAGCAATGCACGAGAAAACTTCAATTAAAGTCAATAAAATGGAAGCTCTCTCAGAAATGAATAGCAGTAGCAGAGCCCAATTAAACAAGACCCAACTGGCAGCCAACCTGCCACACACATTGCCTGTTAAATGAACCCAAACAAAACATGGGTGAAATTCAGAAATTGGAACCACATCAAACGACACAAATAATATACTGCATGTGCAGGCATACCTTTCCTGGTATACAACCAAGAACTGGATTGAGCACCCCCTCTTCACAGAAGAACACAAATTGTAAAGCTCTATAAACAGACTAATAAAGATGTACAAATTGTAGGCCTCATTTCTCCATATATTAGATTTTACGCAGCTATAAAATACAACTCGACTCGAGTTGTCTTGACTCGAGGTCTCAAACCATCAACAAACCCATTTGAATATATATTTTAAAGAAACAAAACATTAGTGGACCATTTTAGAAGAGAAAAACAACATCCCCCCCCACTAATAACTTCCATATTGCACGCGGTGTGTGTGTGAGGGGTAAGCGCTATCTGTGTGGTCTGTGGGCTTGCGGTTGCCCGCACAGTGTTAATACCTGTAATAACGCAGCTCGGACTCCAGCTGCTGGACGTGCCTCTGCAGCAGCGGCACGTGATTGGCTTTAACTTCCAGCTCCTTCACTTTGCCCAAGCCGCTGAGCACCGCATGCCTGGCCTCCTCCACCTTCCTCCTCATGGCCGTCTGCTCCTTTTTCAGCTTTCTGTTGCAGTTCTCTAGAGAGAGCAGGGCTTCCTGGGACCTCCTCAGCTCCCTCTCGAGTTTCTTGTTGAAGAGAATGGCCTCCTCGATCTGCCCGTCCCTTGAGCTACGGAGCAGCTCGATCTCGCGTAAGAAACTTTGGAGGCTCTTCGTGCTGCCGTGGGCGCTGTTCTTCTGAGTGGACAGTTTGTGATGGGCAATGAAACACCCCCCGTCTTGTTTATGTTTAGAGTGGCTTTTCCATAGCCCTACCTGTGGCAATAAGCAATTGAAAGTGTGTTTTAAAACGTAATCAGGACAATAACATAAAAAACAAGCAAGGCACTAAAAATAGTAACAGCAACGCTGGAAACAAACAAAAAAGAAAACGTGCACAGGATGCTCTTCACTCGGCCAATAGATTAAAACTTTGATTTTGGAGCATTACAACAAGTCTGTTCGTTGTTTCACGGCTTCTAGACTACTCTTTTTGGCTCTACACCTCGTGCTATTGTGTTGGTGTGCGTGCGTCTCCGGACATTTCAGGAGATGCTCTATTAAATCGCTTAGGGCTGAATGCATTTCTGAAAACGAATAAACAAACAGAATCGTGCACAAACTGTAGGCTAAATATAGACTGCTTGTCATATATTTAAATAGGAATTGCACGTACAGATTTACAGACAATGAACACAACTATAAGTAGCCTACATTGCCAACAAAATCTCATATTAAATTCGCGCTCAATTTCTCTATCAAAGTAAATAAACAGTTCAAAAATGCACTACTTTAGATAGGAATCTCATAAATATGAAACAAGAGGATGCGAAATGATGCACACCTGCAGTGCCAACGAACGGGCATCACTACTTTGGAGAGCAGCGCGCATGTCTTCCACCAGCTCTCTCAGACTCGCATTCTCGTCCTCGAGTTTTGCTATTCTGTCTTCGGCTTCTTCCAAAGCAACAATTTCTTCATAACATTCCCGAGTGCATGTTCCCAGTTGCCTGCAGCCGGACGTATGTCGATCCGCGTTGGGCGAAGAGCCTCTACTGCCTTTTACCTTGGCATTCGCCAATAGGGACTTCTCCCTTCTCCTCAGAGGACTCCGGAGACGTATCTGTGTTTCGATGTGCTCGCTCTCTTTACCCACGAGCAGCCTACCGTTTTCGTACTGGCACCCTGCTTTCGTGCTGAAGTAGCCGCAGAGTTTGGCATGGAACTGCCTAAAAGTAAACTCGCTGGGCATATTCTCCAGAATCCCGGTGCATTCTTCCAGGTCCGTTTCTTTATTCAACCCCAAAACTTCGCAGAGTATATTAAAATCTTCGACAGGAATCTTGCCATCTCCCTGACAGTCCATATGGTGAAATATTTCTTGTAGATATTGATCCAATCCGGTGGCCAAAACTATTATTTCATTTTCAACTCCGCGATCTAATCCATAGTGGTAAGCCAAGGTACTTACTATCCACTGCGTCCTGCGCGCTGGTCGACTGTACGGATCGCACGCTTCGGGTTTATCCATAGTTATTTCTACAGGCCCGCTGCAACATTTATACGATTGTATAATGCTTGTGGATACTGGACAAAAACTGGAGCTTTAAGGTGCACATCGCATTCCCTTCCCATGTTCAGTGCATTAAGGGCCACTACACTCCCTTAATGTGAATACTGAGCTTCGTTTCAAATTCTCTGTGCGCCCCAGAGGCGTTCCCTTGAATAGACTTTTATATAGCACCCCGCCCCCTAAAAAGTGTAAAGGCTGATTAAAAAAAAGAAAGCTCCGCATGTGTTTGGTGACGTCTAAAAGAGGTCCGGTTTCATTCCTTGCATACAAGTTAACTAACGGATAATTTATGCCCCCTTGACTGTTGAATTGTGACAGTTCCATCATCTTTCTGATTAATGTAAAATCAGTTATTCAGCGCAAGAGCTGGCTTTGATTTTTGTTTCATTTTGTGGTTCGAAGTGTCATATTGCCTATACTAGCCTATTTACTAGCCATTTGGAGAGAATTTGAAAAAAAAAAAACAGTTCTGGTAACTGGAAATAGGCATGACAGTAACCATTCAGGCAAAATTTCGAAACAAAGGACCGCAAACCACGGCACCTGCCGGCCTTTTGTGTAGATTATTAAAATTAGCAAGCAGCTGTCGTCTCGAACGGTCACTAACTGCTCAGAAACGGTGCACGTGCTTGACGTTCAAATTTGTTTCACTGTAACACTTCCACCACCGTTTATTGATAATTTCATATCAGGACTGCTGTCTGTTCAGTACAACAATAACTTTCTCCTTTTCCCCTATTGCTCTTATGAGTAGGTACAGTGTATTGTGTCCTAAGATTCCAATATGTATTTCAAAACAAAGAGAGCAACATATTGCCTCCATTGCAAATTGCAAATATTATATTTAAAATAAATGTACAATTAGCAAGGATAATTAAAGTAAGAACACCTATTATTCTTTCTGCTTATTGATTTTCTTCCAAGACATAAGTCAAACTTGGAGCCATTCCTTTTGTTGTCCCCAGTTATTTCTGGAGAACATAAACAAATATGTGATAATTATTTTATATCATTAAAGAGCTGGTATTAAAATTAATAACCATTTCATTTGATCTCAATAATCTTATTTCTCTATTCCCACTGTCTGATGCTGGAGAAAGACACACACACAAACACAAAAAAATCATTTTACATTTAACATTCAATATCTAAAATAAGGATACTTAGGAAGGCTCATTGATTCATAATGGTTTTGGTTTGATTATGATATATTATGCATATTGATTAAAAAGCAGAGCGTGTTCACTTCATGTTATAGCCTATGGCAGATGGTCTTGGTGAAAAGAATGGCCAAACCATTCATGCATTTTCGCAATGAAAAGCCGTATTTGTACCTAATGGTTCATGCATGTGTGCTTGTCGTATTCTGCTCCTGAGAATGGAGAATTTGTGACTTGACTTCACTTGCAACGAACCCATGATGTCTTGACATTCTGTTTTTTTTTTTTCTGGCTTTAACTACTTAAAAACAAAAGGTTTCTCTAAAACCCCAAATCTATAAAGTTTATAGAGGGCTATTAGCTGCATCTGGTTTGGACAGGGTTGCACAGTTAATATAAAAAAACAGTATGGCAGCCAGATTTACTTCTGATATGTGGAAATATAAATCATTCACTAAGTGCATAAGCCTGACATTTTGCACACGTAGGCACTTTGTCACAACATGCATTTTCTCGTCGCATATTTGTCAGTTCTGCTGTATTCAATTTTCTGCAAAAAATGAACATATTAATAGAAGCAAACCACTTTTCACACACTACTGATTTTATTTGCACAACATGTATCAGCATCAGATTTGTTTAAATCACTGGTTGCCCAGGTACCTGCCTGCCAGCATCTCTAGGTATAGAGATGGTCATCTGTTGTCTGAAGATGAGTGGGAAATGGTTGGCATTTATATAGCGCCTTTATCCAAAGTGCTGTACAATTGATGCTTCTCATTCACCCATACGCATATTCACACACCAACGGAAATTGGCTGCCCTGCAAGGCACCAACCAGCTCGCTAGGAGCATTTGGGGGTTAGGTGTCTTGCTCAGGGACACTTCGACACAACCAGGGCGAACCAGCAACACTCTGACTGCCAGACGACTGCTCTTACCGCCTGAGCCAATGTCGCCCCAGTGGTAGCTATATGCATTTTGGAGGACACACTTGCTATTTGATGGAGTATTGCAGAAGTTTGATGCCTTTGTACCAAGAGGAATTCCAAATTGTGAGAAAAATATCTATTCTAATTCTAATTGGATATACACTCACACTTTATTTGACTTATGTTCTTGACTTTCTGCTGCTGTAGCCCACCCACTTCAAGGTTTGATGTGTCGTATGTTCAGAGATGTTATGGCCATTCTCCACTGAACTAACCAGCCATTGTCAGCCACAGAACTGCTGCTCACTGAATGTTTATTTGTTTTACACATTGTTGTCTGTATGACTAGTGACTGCTGTGCATGAAAATTCCAGATCATTAGCAGTTTCTGAGATAATAGCCATCCCGTCTGGCACTAACAATCATTCCATGGTCAGAATCACCTGGCTCACATTTCTTCCCCATTCTGATGTTTGGTCTGAACAACAACTGAACCTCATGACCATGCCTGCATGTTTTTTTATGCATGCTGTCACATGATTGGCTCATAAGACATTTGCATTAATAAGGTCGTGTAGGCTACAAGCCTACCTAATAAAGTGGTCACTGAGTGTATACTTTGGTGGTCCTTTTGCTGCACTTATTTGAATTCCCGCAATGGAATAATAGATGTGTAAAAACTACTAGCAAAGGCCTCGCCTTCATTTTTTCAAAAATTGCTTTTAGAACAAACATATCCGCACCCATGTGAGACATTCTACTCTTATTGTTTATGAATGCAGACTATCAGCCTACAAACATGCATGCATTTGGCAGACGCTTTTATTCAAAGCGATGTACAATCATTGGCTAACCGATGTGGTAATGAGTGATACTAGATCTGGGAGAATCGTGCAGAGGATTAACGTTAGAGCTAGTCGAGGTACAGTGTGAAGAGATGGCATTGCGGCGGAACAGAGGCAGTGACTGAGCAGTTCTTAGAGGAATGGTGAGGTCGGTCCACCACTGGGCAGCTGCTGGTGGCCAGTGCTTGGTTTCTGGTTAGTAGGTTGCCCAAAACATCAAAATGTTTTTGGTTATTTTCTCAAGAGCAATCGTGGAAACATGACCTTTCCCATTCAAAGACTTTACACCTAGTTGCCAAGGGGACGTTCACAAAGTTCACGGAGTACTTCAAATTATTCCGCTACAAAGGCACTGTGAAAACGCATGAAATCAACAAAGTTACGACCTTGTAATAAAGTGTATTATTGTACAGACAGATAGGAATCGTTTGAAAGCTCCGCTACACTGTGCCTGCCTGTTGCGTCTTGAAATTTGGGGAACTAGTTGCTGCGGAGGTTACAACGGTAACAATGACGCCAAACAACCAACTGGTTGCTATTGGGAAGTTTGTTTCAGAGCAACGTGAAGTTTGTATGACGTGACAGCCAAAGTGTTTAAGTACATTGGAGATACCTGTCATGATATAGTACAGAATTAAAAAGTTCCAGAAAACGGGAGGCAATACGGTAAATTTTACATTTAATCGCACCCATTTAATTTACTATTTTAATCAAATGTCCAGTAGCTGGAGCGTTGTCTCATTGATATGATTTTAATTCGTTCAGGTAGTAGTTTTCAAATTTGTATTAAATCCAGCTTTGATGAGTGCTTTTAAGGTATGTCACCGGGGAGTTGTTTTTAATCTCACGTCTGTTGGCACAGGAGCATTTTGGTTCCATTTGGAGGTATTTATGCACATTCATTTATCGTTGTTTTCTTATTTGCTGACATGCTTTTAATTCAGTATAAAGCAAATGAACTACAATTTAAAACATTACACGTTTTAAATGCATTTAAACGTAATATCTAATTTCGTGTTTTATATTACAGAAACTACCTATCCTATCAAATGGAAACTGATACGGATCTGGCCCCAGAGACTGACAGAAGTAACAATGACCACATTGAAAGATGCTGTTCATCCATAAAGTTGGACGGCAGTGAACTTGATGGAGGTGACGGAGGGGAGGAGACTGACCTCTTAGCATCACAAAGTAATCCGGATATTGAGAAGTCAAATTCAGCAGTTGTCAACACTGTTCAAAGCAATGCTGAAATCTGCCAGTCCAGCCAAAACCAAGAGGTTATTTTTACAGTCAGCTTTGTACTGGCAATCCGTAAAGGTACCCTTTCTTAATTTTGCAAACTATTAACTAACCATTTAACTGATTGCACTGCTTGCACTTTGAGAACACAACAACTATTATTTTTAACTAAAATAATGTATTTACTTTATGCTTTAAATGTGTTATCTATACTCTTCACCTACTCAATGACTGCTGTGGTGTATCTTTCCTGATGCCAATTAATCAATTTATTAAACCATTCACAGTGGTCCGTCTTACTTTTTTGTACTTTTATTTTTTACGCATTTAGCAGATGAAGATGATCCGGGTAACAACGCAGAGAATATTAAGAAGAAGGAGAAGAAAATGTTGTCCACAGGAGTAATTGAAGCGCCCAAATCCCAGGGCTACTACCACATTGAATACAATTTACTCCCCGATGACCCTGAGCCAACCAAAGTCGATCTGGTGCTGTTTGGGTTAGCTGCGAAAGTCTACATGGAGAACGACTCTAAGGTAAATTATTAAACTTTGCTGGAACTACATTGAGTATGTAGACCCCTATGTTGCGCCATTTGTAGTGCGCGGATTGATACAATGAAGTGTGATTGCCGTTCACCACTAAAGTTACGTTAAACATCCAGCTCCGAGTCACGTTTGTTATTATATTGTTATGTAGTTGTGTTTAAGATACAAACACGACAGTTTGCGATAGATTTTGAGTATAGCACAGGAGAAGTGGATCCTGGTCATTGTGTTGACAGAATGAACAGGGAATAGAATGATACCCCGATGTGCTACTGATACCGTAGAGAAATACGACCCCTTGCATCCTTTAACTTTCACTCAACAATGGCGGTTATACGGGTGTCAGCTCTCAGTCCACAAAAGACACAGCAGCTCTAAATCTAAACCTAGTAGGGCTACATACGTATAAATGAATGGAGTATTTATGCTTCCAATACTGCGTCATGTAGGCTATGAAACTATAAACAATTATTTCACTCCTGATGAACTGAAGATGGTGCTGCCACCTCAGACGATAATTTTAAGAGCACATTTATCACATTGTGGTATTTGCAAAGTGATGTCTTACAACACAATATATTTAATCAATGTCTAGAATTACAAACATAACATATACAAATATATTTATTATAATACAAAACGAATTATTCTTGAAGACAGATATTGCAGTACATATGGGTGGGTTGGCGCTCCCATGAAATATTAAAGAAGCTGTAAGTCCTGAAGGAGGCTGATGGTTTAGGGTGACATTTAATAGCCTGTCTCTTTTTATGGGGCAGATGGTTGAGAGAGACTTCTGTGTTCTTCAATAAGCACCACTGACAGGCCATGAAGTGCCTGTAATTGTTTCACTGCATTCACTTATACATTATTCCTGCGTTGCAAACCTTATTGTCCAGGCCAGCTTGCATTATGTTATTCATGTAACAGAGTGTATGCAGAATCAATTTAAGTTTTATGTTATCCATGTAAAATCTATCACATCCTTCCATAACTTAAAATAATTAAAATAATTTTCACAATTAACCATTTAACCTGATTTGGGGGGGGGGTCTAACTTGCAGTTATTCTGCCAGATATGATGCCCTGTTGTATGTCGCTCTGGTCAAAAGCGTCTGCTAAATGCGTTTTGTAATATAATGTAATTTAATGACACATATCAATGAGATGTTTCTGTAGTTTAAGTAATAAGTAGTAGTGAACGGTAAGACTGCTCATAAGAAACGTAACTGAACGAAACGATGGCCCCTCCAGGTTATAAAACTGTGGCTGGAGGGAGAGAAGACATGGCTGGGCTGGACCCAGTCCGTGAAAGTCAACGTCACAAGGGAGCTGATTTTAAAACTGGCCTCTCACAAGGTCACCTTTCGCGTGTGGGACACCAAAGACCGGATATCCGCGAAGGCTAAGTCCGACCGACCCAAAGCCTTCAGGCTGCCTCGAGGAAAGCGCCAGGAAGACCCCGACCGCAGCGGTATGAACTGGCTCAGTCCGTTTCTATGGTTACTAAACACCCCATTTGGTGAAGTCACCTGTGTGTTATTCCCCGCTTTAGTTTAAGGCGACTACAAAGACCGCAGGTCATAGAACAGGCCGCAATGGCCCCATAGCGGCCCTTTGATTAGCTATTCGCACTCCTGTCATGTGTGTTGGAGCGGCCCTAGACGTGTGTGCTGGTGTGCTGCGCGTACTGATGGCTGCTCCGTTCTGTGAAAGAATCTGCTAATGACTTTCTCCTGTGGATTTCTGTATGGCAGGCGGCCCCCCTGACGGCGAGGCGGCGAAATCTGGTAACAATTCTTCACATCTGCGTCTGTACAATGGCCGGGGTCCTCGTAATTCATAGCTTCGGGAGGTCATTATGTTGATGGTCCCCAGCGAACGTACAGTAATGCTTTTTTAGTGCTCTGCGGTTGGTTTTATAACACCGTCTTAACAGTGCATACCTTTGTCTCGTTTTTTTTTTTTTTGGTAACGTAAAATTGTAATGAAACACCTTCGTAAAAATGCGTACGCTGAAACATTTTTGTAAAAATGGTCCATTTAAGGTGGGGTCAAGGCTATGGTGCAGAAGCTGAGAACTCTCTGCCAAAAGGAAACTCCAAAGACCACATCCTCTCCAAAAATGCACAGAAACTCCACCTCTGCTGACGGTGAGAACTTCTCTGGCCTGAAGCGTGAGACAGGTGGGAATAATTGGCAGAAATACCAGCCTATTAAGTACACAATGGTCGTCAAAAGTGGATGTATTTAACACATATTGATTACACTGGTTTCTGCCTGGTAGCTACAGATGTAGACTAGAGAATATTAGCCTTTATAAGCTTAGAAAACAGATGCTGACATCAGGCCTGCTTAGTTTCTGAAGAGGCTTCTGTATAAATGTACATGTAAATCCTCATCAGAAAGGTGAGTAAATGCCGTTTGAACTGTGAGACAGTTAAGACCAAACTTGCCACCCTGGACACTGCGGGCAGCGAGAGGGCGTCTTCCTCCACCACCGTGAACACGGACCGATCAGCTGCTTCAGCAGGGGAACGCGTGGGCAGGTACGGCACGGGGGGTGGCCTTTCAGCAATACCAAAACAAATGGCTGCTGAACTCAGACATTTCCTGGCTGTCGGGAACCATTGCTAATGTCTGGCAGAGGTGAGGGTTCTCACCCCTGACCTATGAAGCAGATTTAGTGCCAGGAATATTCTCTCTGCCTGATACACTCCAGACATAATATTTATATATTTCAAGTTATTTACACGTGCCGGTGGATGCATTTCATAAGAATACATAAACACTAAACCGATTGCATATATACAGTATATACACACAGTATATACATATAAACACATACCTTTGAGTGTACAGATGTTGGTTGTTATTATAGCATGGAAGCTATCATTGAGAGAGTACAATTTCTATCATTATCTAGCATCTATTTCACACAGAGTACAATCTCTCTAAAATGTTGCCAATATGAAATCTTCTGAATTATTTCCCCAAAAATATATATATCATACCTTATTTATGGCATACATAAATATGTCAGTAGATATGCCTTTAAAAAACATTGGTTACATCATCGTGTTTTATAAACAAAAGGCAGTGCCCGGTCAGTCATATGGTTAAACCTTACAGACTTTGCTGTTACAAACCCTTTAGATCTCTCAGCCATGAAGAGCAGAGGGAGTCTCTTGTACCTGAGTGGAAGGGCCGAAAACGAAAAGCCATCCAGGAGCTGAAAAAAGTGCCCACTGGACTGAAACCAATGCAGGGGTCAAATGACCTGGTCCAGTCCTCGAGGACCAGAGCAGCCATATGTACGTACAGCAGATTTATACTTGGAAAAGATTTAGGAAACATTTGTACCACAAAGACACTGTACATTATCATTAACGGAACTTCTTTTTTTTTTTTTTTTAAGCAGTGCTATTCTTGTGTCTGTTTTGCATCGTTCGTTCATTGAACCTTGCCTGGTAACCTCTTTAAGTGGACAATGGGTTTGGATTGCTGTTCAAAGCGGCTTTGTGGAAAATGGTTAGCTGGATGCCGATGTTTCTGTTCCCTCTGTTCAGGTCCAAAGAAGCTCAGCATCATTAAAGACAAGCCCCAGTTTTTGCCCAAGAGAAAACCTGTCAAAAAACCCACACAAGAAAGTACGGTGTTTGCTGAAAACATCAAAAAGAACGGAATCGCTTCAGTGGCGCTCAATCTCCTCCACTTACTTGCAGGTGCTTGTACAAACGTTGTTGAATGCATCTCTGCTGATCTTCTCTCTCTGATCTGACAATCAAAATATTTACTCCTACTAATAATACATTCTCACCATTGCAAGATCAACTTGCAGTTGTAGTTCTCATTTACCTGACCGCTGATCACTCTTTCTATCGGTATAAGGTCATTTTGGTTTCCATCGACTATCTACTGATGTTTAATATTTATGTAACAATTTCATGATCTTTTGTCACTTATTGCTGCCCATCTTCCTGCTTTCACCAATAGTCATTTTCTCTTTGGGGATATGTAGCTGCCATCTGTTATCTCAGTGAAATTATTGCACCTTTTTTGCCTTTATACTGTTCGGTCCTGTACATGAGAACAGGAATGGTGCTACATAAGGTTCCCATTCACCTTGATGCTCCCATGTCATATCAACAGCCTCTAATCAGCACTAACTCTTACTAGGGAACATACAGCCATCACTCTCTCCGGCAGACATGATAACTACAGTGTATAGTCTATTGGGAAGAGCACTAATGGAATCCAGGAGGTGGAAATGTGTTGCGCTGCCATGCCATGGGATGTCATCAGGCCCTCGTCCCACACACTGTCTGCCAAGGAGGGAGTAGCTGCCGTCTGCGAGGAGGGGTGTGACCGTGTTTGGGGCGGCACTTTGATGCCGTGTTGGGAAGCGGCGCTGCAGGCCTGTAATTGGCTGCAGAAGGGCTCCAGCGCGGGCCAGACGCGCAGCGCTGCTCTGCCATTTTGCCTTTTGATGTGTCTCACTTACAGTCGCAGCGGGAGACCTCGATGAAAGCTTCGACAGGGCAAATACTCAAACCTCGCTCTTGTAAACCGGAGCCAGGCGGCCCCTGTCTTTGTGGCCCGCACATTATATGGTTGAAGCGGTTGTGCTCGGCCCTATTATTCATTACCATTTTATATTTAGTTCAGCGGAATGCCATTTAAAGGGCACAGAGAACGGCTACGTGTGTCAGCTCATCAGGGAGATTTAGTGATTTGGCTGTTTTCCCGTGCTATTTTGCCATTTCCCATGCTTTATTGTTGACTATTTTGGAACTCTGACGCAAGGAAAATCTACGGGTTGGCTTCGAAACACGGTCCTGTACACACTGATGCCAAAAAGCAGTTAAGGGTTTTTGAAAGTCCTTCGATACGACCTCTCGGGGGTTTTAAACTAACATATTTGAAACCCCTGATAGTGTGAATTTGATGGGTTTTAAGGAGCTAAAACGTTTTTTCTTTAGGGGTTTTAGTGCTAGCGTGTATGCGGCCTTAGTGCTATGGCTATTTTAGGCTAAAATGTTAAAGACAACAAATACAACAAATACATTTACAACACATACAAACAAATACATTTCTCCATGAATGAATGATTAAAATAGACATAATGAAGTTTTTTTAATCGTGTTTGGTATGTTTTTGAACGTTAGGAGATAAGACGGTGACAGACTGCTTGGTTCCGTGCTTGCCCGGCGCATGTGAAGCCATCAGCAGCATCTCTTTAGACAGGCAGCTGATGTCAGAGGCTCTGAGAGTGGAGCTCAATCCTCTGGTCATCAGGATCCTGTCTGCCTCTTCCCTGCCCGCCACTCCTGTCCCCTACCACGTGCTAAAGGTGTCTGCCCTCAAGCTCACAGCCACTGTCAAGTATTTTTATGTCGACAAATTGTTTTTTTATATTGGCAATTTTTCGGACCGGTTTCACAGACACAAATTAAGCTTATTCCTGGACTAGACTTGAGTTTTGTTTAGAGAATCTCCATTGAAAATTGAATTTAGTCTAGGACTAGGCCTTTTCTGTGTCTGCGAAACTGGCCTATAAAGGAAAACCAGTTCAGTCAGCCGTTACATACAGCAAAACTCTGGTATGCTGATGACTTTAAATTCATATTTTGTTTTAGTTTGAAAATGATTGCATGACATGCTTTGCACAGTAACTGAAATGTGAAAACAAAACTGAGTGCAGTACATCTTGCTTGAATTAAACATCAACAGCTCTGTCGTAAATAAGGGGCTGTCAGTTCCACTTACAACTTAAAGTATTTGCTGGAAAAAGTCAAGTTTGATTTGGGTGATACCCTTTTTTTAACGGTCTGAAGTTTGGGACATTTAAACCGTTAAATGCACGCTGTTACAATGGTTCTTCTTAAGTCCCCTCTGCCCTGACCCTAACTCTCACTCCTCAATTTCTCCCCAGGAAAAATGTCTCCCGGTATATTGCCAGTATAAATTCCACACTATGAATGTACACAGGACAGGGGGCCAAGAACACGGCGCCCACGTATATTTCAGGGACGTGAACGTGATCCTCACCGGTCTGCTGAGCCCCGGAGAGGTGCGAGAGTGCCTGGGAGGACCGCCGCTTTCCATCGAGGTCCACGACCGTGACAGGAAAGACGCGGAGGACCCCTCCCGCGGCCCCGCCCCGTTTGGCACAGAGCCTAACAAGGACCGTCTGGGCGGCAACCTCCCCCGAGAGAAGAGCGGGACGCGACACAACCCGCACGGGATCGCCAAGCTGGACCTGTCCGATCTCCTGCACGGGCAGAAATGCGGGAAACTGACCGTGCCCGTTAACCGCTCGCCGCCCCCAAACCCGGCTGGGGAGGAGGGCGACGGCCGGGACGGAGACGGGCCCTCAGAGCCGCCCGTGCCCGCGGGCCTTTACCACGCCGTTAATTCGGTGCTGAAGGTGTGGGTCGAGATAGCGCGTCCCCTGACCCGGCTGAGCTGCATCGGCGACGGGCGCCTGACCCACTGCCCCTTCGGCCGCGTCGTCTACACCTTCTCTCTCCGCAACGGCGGGGCCCTGGCCGCCCTGCGGGCCGAGGTCCTGAGAACCAACGCCGCCGCGTTTCAGCTGCCTTCCCTGTCGGAGGAAGCGGTCGGGACGGCCCTGTCCTGCAACGAAATGAGCGCCGAGGACCAGGGGAGGACGGATTTGGACGCGGTCACGGGGTTCCACGTGCTCGACGGACGCAGGCACCTCTTCGTTCTCGAGGGTCTGAGAGATAAGGCCGTCAAAAGACTATGGGAAGCTATTCCGATAAGGTAAGATATCGCGTACATTCCTTTCGGTTTCAACTGCTCAGTCCATGCGGCTCAAGGTTGCCGTGGTTTTGGAACGGTTTGAAAGATGCCGGCGCGATGTCTTTCAGGCTGTCCGAGAGCGAGGACGAACGGGTGGAGGTTCTCTACAATTCTGCGCTGAGCTTCTCTAACCGGCTGTACGGCACTCTGGACTTGAGCCTGGGTCCCATCCGCCTCCACAAGCAGCTGGAGATGATCATGAGGCAACCCGAGGTGTACTTGAGAGACACGGTCCCTCCGGCCTGTCTCCACGCTCTCTCACGGTACGTCCCTCGCTCCTGTTCTTCATATATCCGAACAGAAGAGCGCCCCGGGAGTTCTCTTTCATGGCTGACGTCCTTCAGCCGATTTTGATATTCTGCTGGAGACATTCGGTTCGACCACGTGTGGGAAAAATTTAATGGTCAGGTTGAGCACTGCAAAAAATTACTCATCAAGCGTTTTAGTCTTGTAATAAAACTTAAGATCTTATTTATTCCCTGAAGTAGAAAATATTAGCTTTTTTGAAGTTACCGTTTGCTTGACAAGGGATAATTTTCTTATCCAGTTGGAAAATAAAAAAAATGGTCAAACTGCCTAACTTCATTGGCAGTTTTTGTCTTATTTATTTACAGCCTGCAGAGTAGTGGTTATGGTACGTGACTGGGATACACAAGATCCCCGGTGTAGCCACAATAAGATCCACACTGCTGTTGGGCCCTTGAGCAAGGCCCTTAACCCTGCATTGCTCCAGGGGAGGATTGTCTACTGCTTAGTCTAATCAACTGTACGTCACTCTGGATAAAAGCGTCAGCCAAATGCCATTAATGTAATGTCATTTAAAATATTTGCTGAGATTTACTTATTTTAAACCGAAGTATCATAATCCAGATACAAACGATGGCCATCTTTAAAGTGCATCAAAAAAGATGGATGACGGATGATCTGTCTGTTCATTGCAGGCTCAGCCTCCTGCTCCAGGCCAAGAAGCTGAGGAACGTGGTGCAGAGCGACCTTTTCCCCTCGCCCGAGATGATCCTCAGTCTGAACCGGGAGTACGGAGTGGTTCCACGGAGGGACGGGGAAAAGGCAGCCCGGGGGAACCACGAGGAAGGAGCGTCACCACATCGCGCTGCGGCAAAAAAGCTTGCGCCATTGGACAATTACAACACGGAGTACACGGAATGGAAGCAACAGAGAGCCAACCAGCAGCTTCAGGGGGAGATTAAAGACTTCATTCAGGCATGCACGTGAACATGAAATGTCGTCTCACCTGTTTGGGCCTCGACTACGAGTACACTTGTGTCATGATCAACTTGACTATTTTTGTTTCATCCACAATCCAGGCCAACATCGAAGAGGTGCATCAAGCAAGCCTGAGTATAAAGCAGAGGCTACAGCCTGCATCGCTTCCAGCGCCTAATATGGAAACCCACGGCAGTAGCACCCAGATATCAAACTGCACTGAGCAGGCTCAAGAACTCCAGGCCAAGGAAATGGCAAAGGTCTGGTGAAGTCCATCACAGCTCTCGGTTAAATACAAAACCTCTGCTTGCTGAGCTAGTGAGCTGCATCTGATTAGCCACACAGGATTCCAGTTCTAATCTGCAGAATTGTTGCCCGTCCACACACTCTGATGTGCCTTCAATGTCTGGATCCCATTGCTGCTACTTTGTGTTTGTCTGGTAATTCCTACTGAACAACCTTTACTCAAGGGTAGTTTCCATTGATTTAATTTGTGAACACTAAGATGAAAAGCAATACACATTTACATTTAGGGATTAAGCAGATGCTCTTATGCAAGGGACTTAAATAGCTTGTAGTTATTTTTCCATCCCTGCTAAAAAAACAGCTCAAGCTAGGTTTTTGAAACAGTTGGTTGTTTGTTGAACTGTTCAGACCAGCTCAACATGGTTTAGATGGTTGACCAGTTAAGACCAGCTCCTAGCTTGACATGGTTTGACCTTTTTAAACAGCCGATAGTGACAGAAAGCTACCAACACTAGCTGGTTGACCAGCTCATACCCAGCTAGACCATCTTATGACCAGCTTGATCAGCTCAATTTTCAAGCTGGGCAAACTGGAATAGCTGGATTTCACAGAAGGGTTACTATATATTAATATGGCAGGATTTTACTGAAGAACTGAAGTATCATGCTGAAGTAATACGGTCACAGTGTGATGAAACCCGCAGCATTTGAGTCTCGGGCCCAGCTGCCGAACTGTTCCCCAGCTCTAACCTACAGGTGTCGCTTGGTCCTCAGGAGCGTACGTGGAGGTTGTGCTGCAGCCAGGAGTACCAGCAGGCCTTGGCAGACGCGGCGGAAGCCGAGGCCAAGGAGAAGGCCTCCGAGGCCCGGGCGAGGGCGGCCTGGCGCACCCAGGACGGCTTCAAATTCCCGGGATTCAAGAGCAGCTTTGAAGCCAACGAGCACCCCCTTCAGCCCGACGAGGCGCGAGTGGAGGAGCTGAGAAAGGTGCGGTCGGCGTTCCTGGAAAGAGGACCCTCGGCCCGTGGGTTTCAGGTTCCGCCAGAGTCCTTCTGCAGGGGGACCGCCGTGTTCGTGGGCATTCCTGAGCATTTGTGCGAGCGCCTTGAGTTTTACCGATGTTTTCTTCCCATGGTTGCGCTCACATGAAGCAGCCTGAGCTCAGAGGGGTGTTGGGTGTCCCCTAATGTGACACGGCTAATGCCGAGTGATTTACGCTTTCACGCTGTTGCCCTTGGTATGCTACCACTTTATTTAATCTAGTCACCCAGCAATGCAGTGCTATTCTGAAAGCTAGGGATCTGTTAAAGCAATTATACTATGTGGTGCTCAAGCATGGTTAAGTCACTTTAGAGCAAGGGTAATGGCAGTGTAAACACATCAAGGCTCCGCTTGACTGACTCCCTCTAACCCAAGACTGTTTTTCTAACAATAAAAAATGTGATATCACCCTTTATCTGCTGCATTACACCATCTAAATGCGTGTAGAAGTTGTGCTTTTCCTCAAGAGAGGCGATATTGCCTATTCCCTCAGATAAGGCAGTCAACCTCATGCAGCCCGTTCTCTTGTGGCTCCGCGTACATGTCGTACACTACACCTCGGTGATAATAGACCGCCGTGGTAATAGGGCCTTCTACAGCGCGGTGAATGAATGTCTCCTCTGCTCTTAGCCATGGAGGGAAAACGTGCTGCATGGCAACACCCTGCGGCCCCCACTGATGCGGGACACGTGGCCCTGGCTCTCCCGCTCGGAGGACTTTGAGCGCTACAGGAAGCCTCTCCAGTTCTTCGGCACTGTGCCCCCTGTCACCATCCACCTGGCAGGTAGGGCTTCAGTATTATTACTGCTGATAATCTTACCTGTACCGCTGTAGAATGTCCGCACACCTCGTTTCAATAGGACCTTAAAGATCTGGGGCCGACTGCTGCAGACAGGTTACTATCTGCGTTCTCAGTCTAATGAAATCCAAGGTCAACGACTTTCACCCAATGGTGACATTTGCGTTGGTCTCGGTTGTTAAGCCTGTAAGGCAAAAGGTGATATACTCATCACACATTCACATTTCGGCATATTGCAGATATCCTGAGCAATATAGATAGCTCAAGCCATTCTTTTCTGACAATTCCATTAATATAGCTAGCTCTTTCCCTGAAGCAATTCAGGGCAAGTCAATAGTTGGGATGACAGCATCCCAGCTGGGCCTGAAACTTGAAACCTAAGTTTGGAGCCTGGTTCTCCATTATACTTCACTGTATATACACAGAGCCTGTACTACACACTTGTCGTGCTGAGCCTCTGTACCTCCTTCCCAGGGGAAAGCCTGAGGCAGGAACAGCTCCAGTACTACAGGAACGTGCGTGAAGGTTTCCCAGGACAGGGGCCGGGCCCTGAGTTCGAGGGCCACGTTGGCGCGGCCCGGGGAAGCCTCGGCAGGCTGGAGGACCTGCTGAAGGACAGGCCCATGAAGTACTCACTGAGGAGGCCAGGGATGGTGCTGAAGGTGAGGCCCCCCGGGACAGCACATCTCCCCTCAAGGTCTAGCTACGCCTCCATTAGAACAGGAGTGTCAAACTCCAGTCCAGGAGGGCCACAGTGTCTGCAGGGATTTGTGGTTTCCTTTCAATCAGCAGCCAATTAAGGCCTTGTGAACAAGGTGTGTGGACTATTAAGCCAATTAAAGAGTTTGAAATGTATCTCTTGTGCTGAAACACCAAAAACACACCCCTGCATTAAAGGTCATGGTAATTTGACATTAGAGCACATAAAAAGCCATTGCATTTTACTTCTTCTTGGATGTGCTCAATGGGTTTTCCAACTTTTACATTACATTACATTATTGGCATTTGGCAGACGCTCTTATCCAGAGTGACGTACAGTTGATTAGACTAAGCAGGAGACATTCCTCCCCTGGAATAATGCAGGGTTAAGGGCCTTGCTCAAGGGCCCAACGGCTGTGCCGATCTTAATGTGGTTACACTGGGATTAGGGCCACCGACCTTGCGTATCCCAGTCCTGTACCTTAACCACTACGCTACAAGCCGCCCCGACTTTAATCCATTATTTGCAAGTAAGGATTTTCGTGTGTGTGATAGAGCTTTAAAGTTTTGTATTTTTTGAATTGCAAACATTTCAGTTTCCCCAATGCCCATTTAGACCAGCTATTCCTGTTTCACATGATGTTTAAGAAAAAAACCCAAAAAACTGAACATTATTTTGCGAACTGGGCAAGCCGGTTTTCATAAAGAATTTAGCAATAGATTGGAATCAACATTTTGAATTTTACGTCAGAACTAAATCAGCTCCCCCAGGGCTCTCCCTTCCCTCTCATCTCACGCAGGCTTTAGAGGAACTGTTCATCGATATGAAAGGGCATAATCTCCCCTATTTGCACATTTAATACCAGAGATAAACGTACCGTGGGCACAGTGAACTCCGTCCATATGAATACATTTCCTGTTGCGAGAGTTAGAAAACCACGTATCCAAGTCTCATACGTAATTTCTTTCTGGCTGGATGGTTGCGCTTTTATATGCAGCCATGTGTGGTTGCCAGTACTTAGGGGTAGAATGCAAGCATTCCTTTGTGTAGTACTTAAAGGCTTGATGGTAAATTTTGATTATGTAGTATAGAATTAGATAAATGCAATGCTTTTAAATCTGCAAACTATTGTTTACATCTTGTCTTTCCATTGTGAACAACCCCAGCAACCCCATTTTGACCCCAGCAACCTGTTTACCATGGAACAGTATTAGAATGCAATGGGCAAATCATTATCCAACAACTGCTGCCACCAGTTATTCAAGTGGCATTTCAATTGAAAAGCAAAAGTACCGACAGAAAGCTGGTGGGTGGTCCATACCAGGCAACTCCGGTTCTTTTGTGTTTTTCCCCTTTGTTCAAATCTTTTGTCCTTTTCATCAGCAAGTCTAGACAAAGCACGCATGTCAGTCAAACTGTCAGAATAAAAGTTGGGCTGATTAATAAAGAAGAAATATTCTGACGTACCGACACAAGGAATCACTGCTTACTGCTGTGTGGAACAGTGCTGGAGAACACAGAGCATCAAGTGCCTCGTGAAAGCCTTTGGCTTTATGAGGTGACAGGAACACGGTTCAGATCAACTCTTAAGACATGTTCCAACAATAGCAGCAGTGTGTGCTTGAATTTAGGTTCAACCAATCACTATATGGAGTTGCCATTAAGCTAGTATATAGTATACATATACTTATACCCCTTATATACTACATAGACACAATGCATTGGACCCCAGCAAGTTTCTGCTGTATTTTAAAGATGCATGTATGTAAATTATCAGGTGTCACAAACCTCCATTCACATGTATAAATATATGGTTGGTTTCCTCACCTCTGAAAGTGTTTGTAGAGAGTGTAAATATGAAGTTCTGGGTGTAGAGCAGGTGAGGTACCAGGCAGAGGGCTGTATTCCTGACTTCTGAAAGTGTTTGCAGAGTGTAAATATGAAGTTCTGGGTGTAGAGCAGGTGAGGTACCAGGCAGAGGGCTGTATTCCTGACTTCTGAAAGTGTTTGCAGAGTGTAAATATGAAGTTCTGGGTGTAGAGCAGGTGAGGTACCAGGCAGAGGGCTGTATTCCTGACTTCTGAAAGTGTTTGCAGAGTGTAAATATGAAGTTCTGGGTGTAGAGCAGGTGAGGTACCAGGCAGGGGGCTGTATTCCTGACTTCTGAATGTGTTTGCAGAGTGTAAATATGAAGTTCTGGGTGTAGAGCAGGTGAGGTACCAGGCAGGGGGCTGTATTCCTGACTTGTGAAAGTGTTTGCAGAGTGTAAATATGGAGCTCTGGGTGTAGAGCAGGTGAGGTACCAGGCAGGGGGCTGTATTCCTGACTTCTGAATGTGTTTGCAGAGTGTAAATATGAAGTTCTGGGTGTAGAGCAGGTGAGGTACCAGGCAGGGGGCTGTATTCCTGACTTCTGAAAGTGTTTGCAGAGTGTAAATATGAAGTTCTGGGTGTAGAGCAGGTGAGGTACCAGGCTGGGGGCTGTATTCCTGACTTCTGAAAGTGTTTGCAGAGTGTAAATATGAAGTTCTGGGTGTAGAGCAGGTGAGGTACCAGGCAGGGGGCTGTATTCCTGACTTCTGAATGTGTTTGCAGAGTGTAAATATGAAGTTCTGGGTGTAGAGCAGGTGAGGTACCAGGCAGGGGGCTGTATTCCTGACTTCTGAAAGTGTTTGCAGAGTGTAAATATGAAGTTCTGGGTGTAGAGCAGGTGAGGTACCAGGCTGGGGGCTGTATTCCTGACTTCTGAAAGTGTTTGCAGAGTGTAAATATGAAGTTCTGGGTGTAGAGCAGGTGAGGTACCAGGCAGGGGGCTGTACTCATGACCGCTCTGGGGCTTTGCAGCCCATCCCCATGGTGTCCGTGCTCCAGCACCCGGAGGACGAAGGTGAGGAAGAGGAGCGAGAGGTCTGCCTGCCCTTCGCCCCGGGGAGTCTGGAGCACCACAGCCTGCGCTGGGACAGCAACGCCATCCCGCGCCACGATCCCCTGTACAACAAGTTCCACTTCAGGTACGTCAGTGCAGCTACTGCAACAGCACAGCGTGAAAGAACAAAATATAATAGGAGTAGGCCAGGGAGGGGAAATAATGACCAAACATTAAATAACCATTAAGTTATTTTAATATTCATTACGTACTGCTTTTGGTCTTTTAAATTAATTTTGACATACACGCCAAGAACACAGCGTTTACAAAAATACAAAATAAAAACAAACAAAAAAAGTAAATGCCAAGTGCTGACCGATGTCTCTCCTCTACAGAGGTTACTGGAGGCCCCACTCTTTCCACTACAAAAGGGCCGCTCCGTCCCTGACAGAGGAGGAGAGGGCCGCCTGCCGTCTGCAGCCCGACTCGCCCCCCCAGACCCCAGCCCGCGCTGCCCAAAGACAGCCCGTGGGGAACATCATGGAGACCAGAACCTACGGAGATATCTACCTGCACGTGGTCTGAGGAGCGGACCGCTCTGCCCACGCTCGTTTTCAGTTCACAAGCATGCGCTATGAGACTGCAGGACTGTTAGTAAGAAGCACTTCGGTGGTACGGTGAAAGACGGCAGAGACAAACGAGATGACAATCCACCCAACACTGTAGATCTATACAGGAAATCTATACAACTGTGCGTCTCCACCACTACAGTACTGCTGGTAAAAAAAAAAAGATTAAAAAAAAGAGATGATATATATATCCAAAGTACCTTTTGCAATGCATATATTTAATATTTTAACTCAATTATACAATATTTATATTACAATTATTGCTATGTAAGCATTTCAATTAATAGCATTGCAAAATCTTCATGAGTGAAAACTGATAATTGAGCACTATTGGACAATGCTGTGGTACTGAAGATCCATGTATGTACTTGTGAGGCGAGGGGGAGGAGTAGTCTACTGGAGACTACAGAACGTTTATTTGCACTCTTTTGCATAGGCCTCGTCAGAAAGTCCTTTCAAGTGGATGGGAGCAGATGTAGGCCCTTTGTGACAGAACCGCCTTAGCGATCTTCTTTATATTATCATCGATGTTCTCAGGAGAATCTGAAACAAGCACAACCTCATTACACACAATCCAAATTTAGCAACGCCTTAGAAATTAAAGTTGATTTTACATGCCCCAGCTTATCCAAATAATAAAATGAAATTAACAATTAATCATCGAATAATGGGATCATTATGGAAATGCTATGCAAAAGACGGGCAATTTTTCAAAAGCAAAGTGTGCATGCAAGCCTTTTGCCTTCGGTTGCTATAAAACCGCTTTAATCTGTTATGATTTACCACGGTACTTACTCTTTTGCAGCTGAGTCATCAAGTAGTTGTTTTTGAAATAGGCCTCAGAACAGAACGTGTTTGCGAGAAGCACCTAAAGAAAACAGCACAGCCATTTTGTAGCGATTTCACTTCAGTCTTTCAGCTTCTCATGGAAAACAAAACTTCCACAGGTGCACTTTTCCTGCCTGCGGAACCCATCAAAGGCACTTTACAGTGGAAGGGAATGTCATCTGCAGACAAAAGTCTGTTACTAATATGTAGCTGAAATAATACCCCATAAAGTGCATATGCTGTATTAAACTCCAATCACAGGGAGGGAGAGAGGGCAACCATATGCGGGAGGTTAATGGTTCTCTTTTACGGACATTAATTCAGCACGGGCATAGCCTCAGTTTCAGAGAGATGTTTACGATGAACTGATGAGCCCGGGTCATCAAACGCTTGGCTATGAAGGTTAAACTTTAGCCAAATATAGATTCTGTTTGAGTGGAACACATTTCTCTGACCGACCGAACGGAGTGTCATCTGGTTTAAATAAATGAGGAACCTGCTGTTCACGCTCAAATTACATTTCCTGCACACTAGAACGACTGAAATTTGTTCAGCTAATTGACATATCCGGCATAACACAATGATATCGTGTTGATTAGACATACTGTACCTCAGCAACAGGTTTAGAGTCTAAACAATGCAGTTCGGGATCTCCATTCTACGATTGTACCTCTTTTTACTCGTGTATACATCCTCAATGCAAGTCATCCCCGCAAAACCACAAACCGGAACTTCATCTTCATGATGCAGGAGAGGAGCTCAGAGCAAATGTGCAGTAATAATAGACTGCATTAGTGTAAACACTGATGATAAATCACTTCCACAGATTTTTTTCTGTTGTTATAATCAGTATTAGCACAATCCGCAAAGCCCATGACAAAAATAATCTATGAAAGTGATTTTATGTGTGTGTGTGTGTGTGTGTGTGAGAGAGAGAATCGGTGTGTGTGTGTGTGTGTGTGTGTGTGTGCATACATGTGTGTGAGAGAGTGCAAACGCGTGTGTACGCGTGTGTGTGTGTGTGAGAGAGCATACGTGTGGGTGAGAGAGTGCATATGTTTGTGTGTGTGTATGTGCGTGTGAGTGTGTGCATACGTGCGCTTGTGTGTGTGAGTGTGTGCATATGTGTGTGTGTGTGTGTGCATACGTGCGCATGTGTGTGTGTGTGAGTGTGTGCATACGTGTGTGTGTGTGAGAGAGTGCGTGTGCATACGTGCGCATGTGTGTATACGTGCGCGTGTGTATGTGTGTATACGTGTGCGCGTGTGTGAACGTGTATGCGAGTGTGCATACGTGCGCGTGTATGTGCGTGTGTGTGCGTGCACGTGTATGTGTGCGTGGTTCTGAGCAGTGACCGCACCTCATGGTCGTGGTTGCGCAGGCCGATGCTGATGGAGCGGGAGGCTCGGGACACGACCGCGGTCATGGCGTACAGGTTAATCAGCACGTCTGCCACCTTCTTCAGCACCAGCTGCTCGTCCACCATCGTCTGCAAACATTTCACACGCGCCGTTATTCACAGCATCAGATCTGCGCTTAATACACCACGGCAGCCATCTAAAAATAACCAGACCGCAATATCACGGAAAATATTACCGTTTGGCATACCCCACTCCAATCCTCTCGCATGAAAAACGACACCCTTCTACCAGCGGGCAAAATAATCTTAAGAAAAATATGTTGGTTCCCTAATATAAAAGTAAACAGCTTTAGTTAATATTTAGTTAATAATAAAAAAAATGTGTCGTCATGAGAATAAACACTCAATAGATGAAGGTAAGCTTAAATGGTTTTGAACTTTCCACGTGAAATGCAGTAAATCCCTGTGCTAAGACTTTCCGAGTGTAGTCTCTACTGCCGTAGTGGTGGTCTGGCAGCAACAGCACAGGCCCAAAGACAGAGAGGGCCAGGGCCAGGGCCAGAGCCAGCTGTCAAACAGATGAGCATTACCTCAACGCCACAGGAAGAGGGGGATTTGTGAATAGGTCCCAACTGCGCTCCATAGGACCACGCTAATTATTCGCCATTTCCAAGGAATCCAGCAGTGCATTGTACAAGATTTGCGTACTCGCAATTCTCAAGTTCAAAAGGCTATGTCATCAGTTCTGCTGGACTGTCCAGTTATGCCTGAGAATTTCCTATGGTCTGACTTTGAGATTGAGACGCAGGAAATGATAGATGACGATTCCATTAAGGAGACTGAGTCATATGTGGTGAAGGAAATGTATCGGATTTCACATCCGTGGAGGGGGCAGCACGCATTTAAAATGGATGTGTAGTTACGTATGCCGAGAGCTGCCGCTAATGCTACGGAGCGCATGTAGAGGAGTACCTTCCCATATCTGTACAGCAGGCTCTCAACAGTGGAGCCGAAAAAGCACACATTCTCCTCAAGCTTCTGTGCGCTCTCCTGCAGAGGGAGGGGGAGGGGGAGGGGGAGGGAGAGACAGTCAAATACAGCAGCTGAGAGTGTTGGTAAACGAAGGTGATTGAGGGATACTGACTCTATAAAGTCAGGAAAATGGTCCTTATGCCTCTAGGTTTGACACGATCCTGAGAGATTGCGCATGAACGGTGCATTGCGGGAAAACAGCGTTACGAAAGGAGCAGAGTAGAAGGTGGGTTGTCGGTAAACTGATGAAGGATGAGAGTGAATGGTGGATTGTGGGTAAACGGCAGTATGGAGCGAGGCACAGACAGGGAGAATGGTGGATTGTGGGTAAACGGCAGTATGGAGTGAGGCACAGACAGGGAGAATGGTGGATTGTGGGTAAACATCAGTGTGGAGTGAGACACAGGTGACTGGGGGACTGTACCGCCAGGCTGGGGTGCACCACTCCCTCTTTGCCGGTCAGGCCCAGATCCACCTTCCTGCCCATGGCGTCCTTCAGCTTCTGCCCAACCATCTGCATGACCACGCCGATGTTCCCCTTCTTCATCTCCCTGAGTGTGGAGCAGAGGCCACCTTAACTCCCGGCAGAACAGCCTGCATAAGACTCTGTAGCATCATTTAAATCACCGCCGTCTGGCTCAGGGAGCTGGATACTCACTTTATTTTTCCTGTCAGTATTTTTCCGGCGTACTGCATGCCCGTCAGCGCGATATACATCCTCAGGATTTCATTGGTCCCCTGGGAGGGGGATATGGCACACTGTTACTGCTCCGCCCACTCAAATATGCTGCTGTCACTTTGGGTACGTTTTCTGGGTCTAGCCTCTGAGAGCTCAGTCTACAGCAGTAAACAAGTTGCCTGCCCTCTGGTGGTCAAACTGTAGAACAACAGCCCTGGGGTGGAGATCAAGGAAACTGATTTTTATGTAGTTGTTTAAATTAAATTTAAGCAGCCCCAAGCTTAACATTTGGAAATGATCAGACGGACCCCACGGGGGTTTAATCTCGATACTTCTCAGACATCACTTTAACCTGAAAGTAAACAAAAGGGGAGCCAGCATCAGAATAAAAATACAAACCCAAAAACAAGCCTAAATACTACAAAGGGCTGACTGATTGCTGGACTCCATTACCCAGAGTGCCGCGGGGCATACCTCAAAGATGAGCAGGATGCGGCAGTCTCTGAGGTAGCGCTCGTACGGGTAGTTCTTGGTGTAGCCCAGCCCCCCCAGCACCTGCAGGGCCTCGCTCACGCACACCCACCCCCCCTCCGAGCTGAACACCTGCAGGGAGAGGAGCATGCTGGGTAATCATCATAAACAAAGCCCCAGCAATCATTCCAGGGTGGAGACACAGACTCCGAAGCAGACAGGAGACCTGGACATTTTGTTAAGATCCCGAATCTTTTGGACGGTGATTCTGAGTGGGTGGGGCCTGAGTGGGAACATTGTCGCATGTAAATGAGGTGACAACGGTTAAAGGATTGAGTTCCTTTGACACTGCCAAAACTAAAAAGGTCAGTCAACAAGCATTTTAGTCGTATATTTAGATTTCAAATCTTATTTAGAAATAAAACAAAAATATTGCCAATGAGTTGAGATAGTTTAACTAATTTCAAGATTTGTTAATGGGCTAAAAAATTAAATAAAATAAAAAGATCACTTCTATCAAGCAAACCGTAACTTAAAACAGCAAATATTTTCTCTAAAAAGATCTTAAGTCTGATTGTAAGACTAAAAGATTAAGATGGGCATTTTTCATCAGTGTGTCAGTGTGTCAGTATCACACTCCAATCACAGTTTGAGCTCCTCACCTTCACCATGGCCGCCTCCAGAGAACAGTCCGGAACTCCGGGTCTGTCCATCATCCCCGCGGTCAGGTACGCCATGCTCTCCATCACAAAGGCATTCTGGGCCATCACTGCAAACTTCTCCTGAAGCAGGAGGTGCACAGAACACGTCACGTACACACCCACAACACTGCTGCATCACACCACATCTATAGCAGCACAAACAACACCAAACGTACACACTACTGCTGCATCACACGACATCTATAGCAGCACAGACAACACCAAACATACACACTACTCCGGTACCATCACACACTACATAAACACACTTCTATACCAGCGACACATATATTCACACACTACTATACCAGCGCACACATTATATACACACACACACACACACACACACACACACACTAAATCAGCGCACACATTTTATATATACACACTTACTATACCAGGGCACACATTTTATATATACACACCTGCTATACCAGCACACATCGACCCAGACCAGCCTACACACAGAACACACTCACTGCATACACATAAATCCCCTAGAACCACACACGACATATAGCACTAATTCCACACTACAGCTGAATTAAAGTAAAACTGAATAATACACCATAACCCATTCACTCCTGAACCCACCACAGTGGCTGATGAGTGAGAAGCAGCTCATACCTGGACCATTCCGAACTCACTGAGGCTCCTGTTAAACTGCTTCCTCGTTCCCGCGTACTCCGACGTCAGCTCTGAAACACAGCACCAGGTCCAGCCAATTACACGCCACCCCGTCACCTACGCAAGAGTGGCCGCATCCAATCCGAATCGAGCCACTCCTCTGCTCCGCTAGACCACGCCCCCAAACCCCACCCAGTACATAGCCCTAACCAATCAACCCCGTCGATTCGGCAGATCCTCACCTATCAGCTTCTTGATCATTCCCGCCCCGGCGCTGCCCATGCTGAACCGCCCACTGTTGAGGATGTTCATGGCAACCTGCGCAACAGACGAGCAAGGTAAGAGCGCAAACCGGCACACGCCAACGCTCAATTTCACACACAAACGTTTTCATTACATCCGAAAAACTGACAATAAGCCAATTAAAACGTAAACCATGCAAAAAATGCACAATGTAAGACAAGTTGTCAGACAGAGAGAGAGCAGCGGACTATCGAACTGTCAAATGAACACGACTACGAGCGCGAAAATGCGAACAGGAGACGAGCTGTCTGAAGGGCGAAAGACATAAAATCGCTGAGAAATGTGCAATAAGACTCAGCTGGGAGAGCGGAGCCGTAATGAATGAGAATCCTGGAATATTGAAGGGGTTTTTAATCAAACTGCAAGGGCCGCTCGTTTCCACCCGCTCCCCAGTGGAAATCAATCAGAGCGGGGAGGCGGTGGAGCTGAACCTCGGACTGCACAGTCTCCTGACAGGCCCAATAAATTACCTTAAATCCACCTCCGACTTCCCCAATTACGTTCTCCACCGGCACCTTGGTGTTGTCAAACGCCACTTCGCAGGCTGAAAGATGAACAACAGCGTTACAATAAGGCCTGGGCCGCAAACACAATGCGGGGGGGGGGGGGGGGGGGGGGCGGCGGCGGATGAGTCCTGTAGACACAGGCTCTGCTTCAGGACAAGCTGAAATGGAGGTTAGAGCAGCACCAGCTTCCACGATATGATGTGTACGGGAGTGAAGCGCATCTTTAGGGGGGAATCTTTGGAGGACGGGGAGTTCATTTGACCGGGGTTAAATGAGGAGAGGGAAGCAGAGCTGTAGCCTATGGCTCTGGGGGGAAAGAATATGCATCGCTGCGTGAAAGGATATTACATTACATTACATTATTGGCATTTCGCAGACGCTCTTATCCAGAGCGACGTACAGTTGATTAGACTAAGCAGGAGACAATCCTCCCCCGGAGCAATGCAGGGTTAAGGGCCTTGCTCAAGGGCCCAACAGCTGTGCGGATCTTACTGTGGCTACACCAGGATTAGAACCACCGACCTTCTGTGTCCCAGTCATTTACCTTAACCACTATGCTACAGGCCGCCCTTGCATTGGATATTGTAGGGGAATGGAAAAATTAACATTGTCATTTGATTCAAATCTGGTGCATGATGATGTCAAATCTCAGAAAAATGGATGGGGAAAAAAAACTTTGGTATTACAATTTGATGCATTTTTTGGAATATATACTTTATGACATGTTAGCATGGTTATGAAGAATGAACTAAATTGAGGAAAAAGTGAATTGTGACTTCAGCTCGTCTTTAAGCAGCGCCGAGCAGTCTGGCTTTTTTCGGAAGGTTCCGGAAAGAGGCGCTCACTGTTGGAGCCGCGGATGCCCAGCTTGTCCTCTGGCTGGCCGCTGATGACTCCCCCGAAGGCCCTCTCCACAATGAACGCAGAGATCTTGTCCTTCTTCACCCCGTCTTTGTCCTCCACCTCCGTCCGAGCGAACACGGTGAAAATGTCCGCCAAGCCCCCGTTGGAAATCCAGATCTGGGGAGAGAATAACAAAACCCCACAAAAAAAACTCTCTCAGCTTTCATTGGAAGTGTCTGTCAAGAAAACGTGCCAAAATGGGGAGGAAAGTATCTGCTGCATGTGCTAGCGGTTAGCCTCCTACAGGAAGAAAGCCAGAAGGCTATTTTTCCTGGTTGAAAGGGAGAAACTACATTTGCATTCACATGACAGTTCAATTCAGTACCCTATATGCAACTCCATTAGGCAACAAAATTGATGTCATCCGACTTGGGAGAAGAAGAAGGCTCCGGACTGGCTGAAACGGAACTCTGGGAAATGTCAGCCCATCATCTGTGCAACATTAAAGGAAATGCGTTCAGATGGGACCAGAAGTAAAGGCACCCCAAAGTGTGGTGATGACATCTTGTGGTGTGACATTACTTGCCTTGTCCCTTGAGAAACATTTCCAAAAAGACCACATCCACCACAGACAGATGGAACACTGTGGTCTGTTGCTACTGCAGTCCATTGTTTAAAGCACCAAATAAAAAAGTGGAAAAAGCATCTGTACTCTCCATTAGATCTGTATATACTCCAGTCAGCTTTTCTGCAGCTGAGGTTTGTGCACTGCTTTGATACACTTGCCCAAAAACTATTTTACACCCTACAGGCCATACACAGTACTACAGGAGAGCCAGTGACGATTGTACACCCTACAGACTGAAAACAGTACTACAGAAGAGCCAGTGACTATTTGACAACCTGAGGGCATACACAGTACTACAGGAGAGCCAGGGACCATTTGACACCCCACAGGCCATACAGAACTCCAGGAGAGCCACGCTACAGCAGTCAAGCTAGTGTCTATTTTTAAAAGATATTCCTGGCAGCACTAGAATATGGGGCAGGGGTAGCAGTGCGCGACAGCAATGGCGTGTAAACAAAGGCGTTTCCCTCCCTGCCGCGGCCCTCACCTTGGATCCATTGATCAGGTAGTGTTTCCCATCCTCGCTCAGCGTGGCTCGGGTCTGGATGGAGGCCGCATCGCTCCCGCTGGAACACACACGCGAGCCGTACATCAGCCGTACGCACAGAGCTCCAGAAGCAGAGCAGTTGGAGCCATTCCAGGTCTTACAGGAGGCGGGTTATTGTACGGCGTGAAAGCTGTCGGTTAGTCATACGCTGACCTAATTCCTGCAAGACCTTGAAAGGATTACGCCGCAATGATCTGGGAGCGCCATTTCCACTGCTGACGATTCAGAATTAAAGCCTATAATATGGTGATCAAAGCCCAGCTGCCATTTTACACCTCTTCCCTGTCCCAACTCAGCTCTGTTCCAGCAGGTTCTGTATACAGGAGGAACCAGGACCTGCAGCATGAACACAGTCACGCAGCCGCACACACACAGAGAAGCAGTCAATTCTGCCCTTTTAATGGTTCTGACTTCAGGTGATAATTACATGAACCCTTAATAAAATACAATACCTTTCTTACATGACACAAGCCGTTCAAATGCCTTCCTAGTGGGGGGGAAAGAGAATTCCATTTTTAAGCGGATTAAAATGGAAAAAACAGAAAGAGGGCCGAAATTGCGACTGGTGTGAGCAAACCAAAACCATGTATCAGCTTAACACTAACGCACATAGTGTGTGTCAGGTGCGTAGAAGACCACGTATACATAAAGGATGACTTTTAGGCAATCACATGCATGCTTATGTCATAAGTCAGATAAAGTTGTTTTGCAGGGCCATATGATAGAAATGTTTTGCTTAAGAGTTGATTTATCAGGAACAAGAAGAATATGTACATGGCTGGAACAACATAGAATGTGCCAAGTGTATGTTGATGTAAAACACAGAGAAAGCTATATCAGAAAGCTTGCTGCTTTGCTTCAGAGAGTCGCTGTGCTGATGCATTTCTCTCCATGCTGCATGTAATGAAGAGTGCCTTATCACAGCGGTCCCTCTAAACACAGAGTGAATTATTTTCCTTGACGGTATGTTCTGCACAAGCCCTGAATATCAGCTGTGACATGTTCCTTCATTCATAGTCATGAACCGAGTTTTAGATGTCAGGGAGGACAAACAACTTCCAAAGAATAACAGAAACACAGCTTCCTACTGACTGGAGTTTACCCAGGAGTGAGGCAGAGTCAGTTATCTGAAGTGTGTCATAGAAAATTCAAACTGAAAATCCTAAAAGGGAATATTCTGTTCATTCTACTAATCTGGAATGAGTTTACCTGCTCCAAGGTTCTGAGATCAAATTCTTCATTGTTATTTGAACATCTAAACAGTCTAAAACATGAAGTCCCACCAAACCCATTTAACTTAATGTACCTGCATGTGTGACTAATGGGCAGCACTGCCTGGGTCTAAAATAACCACCAAGTTCTGGGGTGGGCAATGACAATCACACAATTCTCACTGCTTCTCACATTGCTCCCAGGTCATAGGTGATTTTTACCGCAGTGCGTGTACTTGGCTCGTGTGACTCTGAACGACAGGTTTGGGGAGGGAAAGGGCAGTGTACTGACAGGCAGACGCCAGGACAGCCTCTGGGTCCTACCTGCCAGGCTCTGTCAGGCAGAAGGCTGCCACGTGTTCCCCTGTGGCCAGCTTGGGCAGATACTTGGCTTTCTGCTCCTCGTTTCCAGCTATTAGGATGCCCTACACACAAAGACAAAGCCAGGACACACGTTATACGAACACAAAATAATCTATATCCAGTTAAAAAAAGATCAAATAAGACAAGGATTTGTGTCACTGCGATTCACCTCCATCATGGCAAACAGAAAACTTTGTGACTGCAGTGCACGCCGGTGTTTTTTGAATCTATGACAAGCAAACCATTTGTTTACACAGCAGGCAAAATTAAGTAAAGATGGAGTAAATACCAGGTTTTTAAACTAAATTTGTAGCTTCTTTAAAATGAGCCAACGTTTTATTTATGGCTTGATTTTCTTACCATTACAAATCAAACCCTGGGTTTCAAAGTTACCTTGAGACCAATAGCTTGGTGAGCTGCCAGTGTTACAGCGATGGAGCCGTCCAAGGATATGATTTCTCCCAGACGGGCGTACATAGTATTGGACAGTCCAAGACCCCCTGAGCAGACGCACAAAACAACTAGGTAAGGACTTCGTACTGACATCACCCACAACACCAGCTCTCAAGAATACATACGAACCACTTCCAAAAAAGATTCAAGTTGTTCCTCACCATATTCTTCCGGTACCTGGATTCCAAACAGACCAAGCTCTTTCAACCCATTCAACGTTTCAGGAGGAATTTTCGCTTCGTGGTCGATTCTCTTGGAATCCACTGAAACAAATGTAGCTAAATTACTATCAGCTCAGACTGAGCACGAGGTCATATCACCTTGCACAAGACACAACAATAGCGAACTGTGTACATTTGAGCTAGCTACGCTGATTAAAGTCAAGCAGTTTCAGCATTTCCCCCAACCAAGATTCGTATGGTCGTGCAAACGTTTAGCTTACCATCTTCGTTAAAAAATCTCTCCACCGGTGAAACAAACTGGTTGATCTCATCTAGCTCTTCACTGCTAACTTCTGGATAGGGGAAGACCTCGTTCTAAACAAAGGAGAAGAAAATAAATGTACAATTTAAGGAACTACCCAACTGACATAATATCTGCACTTAATATTTAACATTACTAATTAGCTGGCAAGCTAACGTTAACTTACCTTGTTTACTTTGCCAAGAAACAAGTCCTTAGCATACGCTAGCTTTCGCGTATGTGTCCTGAAAAAGCGCTCAGACTGTAAACATGGTGTGATTTCATTCCCAGCCTGCAAAACTCGCGGCGACAATAATCTTCCGAATTTGACGGATTTTGAAAAAAGAAATAATCTGGTTAAACTCATCGTAAGAAAATGAGTCGAACCTCTCCTTCATCTGCCTCTAAAGCTAGTTACTTTTCGAACGTTACCTTTCACCTCCTTTTGTCGCTTAATAATGACGTATAGGCGCAGTTAAGCAAATGACAGTTCAGTGCATTTCCTATTTTCACCACCGAACGGCAAACTTCAGTTAAATTTAGCTATTGAATTACGGATTATGGAATTAAGATAGCAAATAATGGATGCACAGATGCTAGATTTGTGAACAAAATATTAAAACACACGTTTTTTAATTTTCCAAATAGTAATTGAAAATTCAGCTATGACCAGCTTGGAATCAAAACATAGCTTGAGCTGGTCAAACCAAATTTCAGCGTGGAGCTGGTCTGAATGGGTCTACCAGCTGTTTCAAGACCTAGCTTGAGCTGTGTTTTTTATTTTTTTATTTTTTTTAGCGGGGATGCAATCTGTCTTGAAAAATAGAATTGAATTTATATGCACATGGGTCTGAACAAACACGCACGCATATAATTTCCATTGTTTTCCATCTATTTTACATGTAAAAAATGTAAATGAAGTGGCTGTGGTACTGGTACCACTTATTTGCATTGTGTCATTCTCTTTATAATCTTTACAAAAGATAAGACTTTTTAAGGTAAGTCCCAAGATATAGCATAAGATGTTCCATAAATGTTATATAGCAAAGACAGACAGCAGTTAAAATTCAATGCTGGAAGCAGCACTGTTTTTACATTACCATGAAATCGAGTACGTGCTTGCACTTGTCAGACAGCAGACCTATACCACAAAGAAATGTAACATTAAAATGTGAAACCATTATTTGCATAGAATTGGCTTTTCTTCACCTTTGTCCAAGGATAGTTAAATAATGACACATCACAATTATATTTCAATGGTGTGTTAAATATGGGTCCATATTGGGTGCATGGACTCATCTTATACTTATCTTTACACATGCACAAACAAAACAGTTTTGAAAAATGTAAAACATTTTTTAAAAAGAAACCTTTCCCCAACAGCAGCCATAAAAAATCAAACAGTATTTACAATAACAATGGGCTAATGCATCTTAGTGCTTGGTATCGAAAATCCGGTGTTCTTGTTCAATAAATGATATTTGTCTCACAAAGACAAAAATATTTATACAGCCCATGAAAAAAACTGCCGCCTCACAGCAAGGAGGTCCTGGGTTTGAATCCCCGGGGCCTCTCTGTGTGGAGTTTGCATGTTCTCCCTGTGTCTGCGTGGGTTTCCTCCGGGTACTCCGGTTTCCTCCCACAGTCCAAAGACATGCAGGTTAGGCTGATTGGAGAGTCTAAATTGCCCGTAGGTATGAGTGCATGAGTGAATGGTGTGTGTGCCCTGCGATGGACTGGCAACCTGTCCAGGGTGTATTCCTGCCTTTCGCCCAATGTATGCTGGGATAGGCTCCAGCCCCCCTGTGACCCTGTTCAGGATAAGCGGGTTAACATAATGGATGGATGGATGTCATATTCAGTCATTTATTTTATGCCCAGAAATGATCCTTAACACTCACCGTCACTGCCTGATTGAGTCCTCCATGGGGAAGCTTCCCCCCCTCCCCCTCATATCCAGAAATGATGCAGCTATTTAGCTTGCTGCTCCTAGCTCGTACTCCTAGCAGCTGGGATATATTTAGCACAAAGCGTCAAGAGACCAGACAGACAAAAAGGGCAAGTCACCACTGTTACACCACCTGTTTCCCAATTAGTAGCAGGAATAGACTGGAATTGACTGGGTTGTCACTGGAACGGTCACGCGCCTGAGACCCTCTGACGGCACAAGGTGAAACAGAGATGACAGTTCTGAAATCACATTGTTCCTGGGAAAATTCAAAATGAAACAAGCATTGTGGAAAATATTTTGTGATTGGCGAATTCCAGAAACGGAAACCGTGACAGCAGTAAACAGCGCTCAATAGAATCGGCAGGTTGCCTATGAATGCTGTACATGTATTACGCTCCTCGAACGTTTTTTTGAGTCATCGGGTTCATATGCACCTTTCCTTTTCTGCAGGCGAACAGCAGGACATCTGGAATTTAATAAACCAAGGACACTTCTCAATTGTCCTGCAGCTAACCTTGTGCCTGACCCCCGACACATGGAAAAAAAATACAGACATATTTTCTCAAATTTCCTTGGCTGAGGAAAATAATAGTTACACTAAACCTGAATACACTAAAGCTATTCAAAAAAAGAAACTTGGGAATCGTGCTGTTAGTATGTATCACACGCTGTGCACATAAGCATACATGTACAGTGCACTAGTATGTTCATCAGGTACAGACAGTCCATAGAGATTACACCTGTTGGAAAGTAACTGTCACCAGTTTGTATTTACAGGTAAAAACCTATGTATTTGTCTACATTAAATTAAAGAAGAGTGGGCTAAAACTCCACAGCGAGGTGAAAGACAAATCAATGGAATTATTGCTGCTAAAGGTGACGCAACAAGTAATTTAAGGGGACAATAGCTTTTCCAATGGGATGATTTGAGTGTTTGATAACGTTTTTCATCGCAATAATAGAGCAATCAGAGAGGCGTCAAATACCTTTTCATGGCTCTGTAGAAGGGTAGGAGGGAGGTGGAGGGGGTAGTTACATTTACTGAAGTCTTATCTACCTTAGGTATCAACCTTAGGTTTTCTTTAAAACCACAGGTAGCCCAATACTTTAGTGCCTACTGTACAGTCCTTTTTGATACTGTACAGTAGGCACTAAAATTGTGAGATGTGGCAGAGAGGTTCGGATTAGATGTGTGGGACCAAGTAAACATATTGTTGCAACAAAGTTATTTTCTTTAAAATAAAATAAAAATCTCATGTTTTTGGCCTGTACTGTATGTGTGTGCATTAAGTAAGAAGAAACAATACGTTCTGAATGAAGAATGAGGAATACCTTATCCAAAAGATAGACATTGATGAAACGTTGGTATGAATTAAAATGAGCAAACAGTAAATAGACTGTGTTGTCATTTGTGCGTTTCTTATAATGCAAGAAAATGCATAGCTAAATATCCTGTTACAAGACCCCTGAGCTTTGAATACAAAACGTATTCCTGCTTACCACAGCATGCAATGACTGATAGAATCGGAAATCCACATTGATAAAAGATCCGGACTAGTCTATGATCAAGTATGCTCTATAAACATGACCATATTGCGGTCTAAAATGAATGCTATTGTATCCTTCAAAACACAGGTATTAACCATGAAACAACGTTAAACCAGTTACAGCCCAGTGAAAATCTGATTATTGTGATGTTCTGAGACAGACAGCAATGAGTGCTGCAGCCTAAATCAATAATACCACCTTTTAATGTGCCTTCCCAAAGCACATCATCTGGTCTCTTTCCATTTTCCGATGGCATCTTACATTATCAGAGATATACAGTACTGTGCAGAAGTCTTAGGCACCCTAGACTTTATTATATATATGTTTATTTTTTTTGTGTGTGTTAGTATAAAAGAACACATTTGATATTTTTCCACCTATTCATTTTACAAAAGATTTAGTGATTTTTGTATTTAATTTTAAAAAGTAACATATAATGGCAAGCAATTTACTACTTTTTACATAAAAACTTGATCAAGGCTATCTGACCTTACTGCTGATTGTCTTAGCCAACGCTGCCCTGCAGTTCTATACAGAGAAGTGATGCAGTTTTAACACTGAAGGGAGGTCACAAATATATTGATTCGATTCAGTTTTTAACTATTCTGCCAAATTACTAAAATGTAACGTAAAATGTATAGTATGTTTATTTAGGACCTTTCATTGAATTATTATTGAAAGAATCTTATCTGTACAGAATGTTATACAGGTGCCTAAATCTTTTGCACAGTACTGTGTCTGGTAAATGGACTGCATTTATATAGCGCTTTTATCTAAAGTGCTTTACAATTAATGTCTCTCATTCACCCATTCACACAACAACCAGCTTGTTGGGAGCTATTGGGGATTAGGTGTCTTGCTCTGGGAGACTTTGACACACCCATGGCAAGATTGAACCCGCACCCTTCTAACTGCCAGACGACCACTCTTACCTCCTGGGCTGATGGGGGCTGGATCATGGCTAATGCAAGTGAAAAACTCAAATGATACCCGCAGAAGTCAGACTGCATGAAATAATTATTTTTTAAATCTATTGTTCAGTTTAAAAAAATAAATAAATCATTCACACCAGTTATTTGCTGCCTAGCTTTGAGCAAATGTATTTGCATTGATTGGATTTGTACCTGTAATATACACTATGGGTATTAAACTGCAGGGTAGCAATAATTTAGAGTTGCTAAAATGTTGACAAAGTAGCACTTGAAACTCCATCCATCCATCCATTACCTTAACCCGCTTATCCTGAACAGGGTCATGGGGGGCTGGAGCCTATCCCAGCATACATTGGGCGAAAGGCAGGAATACACCCTGGACAGGTCGCCAGTCCATTGCAGGGCACACACACCATTCACCCACACACTCATATCCACGGGCAATTTAGACTCTCCAATCAGTCTAACCTGCAGGTCTTTGGACTGTGGGAGGAAACCGGAGTACCCGGAGGAAACCCACGCAGACACAGGGAGAACATGCAAACTCCGCACAGAGAGGCCCCAGCCGACTTGGATTCGAACCCAGGACCTCCTTGCTGTGAGGCAGCAGTGCTACCCACTGCACCATCTGTGCCGCCCACTTGAAACTCGTTAAAAAAATTCAAATGGATTAAAGAAGTTAGAGGTACATTTCTTTGAAAGATAATGCGGTGACAATTATTGTTTGCATTATGAATTGCTGGCTCATTCTTCTAAAACAGTGGTCTCCAATGCTGGTCCTGGAGAGCTAGTAGGTCTCCTGGTGTTCGTTGTTACTCTGCACTTAATTTAAAAAAATAGAGCAATTGATTACAGTTAACTCTCACCTGGTTAGCTGGGTCTCAACAGGGTGCTGATTCTAAACTAAAAACTAAAAACCAGCAGACCTAAATAGCTCTCCAGCGCCAGGGTTGGAAACCACAGTTCTAAAATGTCTGCAGCTTGCGACCTGAGAAACTAGTGACATGAGAGCCACATGCAGTATCTGCAGACTGGAATGATTAGCATCAAGCCCTTGACTGGTGTGTGCTGTTAGAGCAGATTAAAGGAGACGCCCTGGGGAACAAGTCACACGTGACAGCTCAGTTCTGTACATGGTTAGAGCACCAGGCTGCTGAATTTAGGGCAGAGTTAACATCCCAGGCAGTAGTTACTATAACCCTGAGCATGGAATGTACTTCAAACGTCTTTACTAAGATTGTGACACTGAGTGTGACCTGCAAGCATTGTGCTGTGGTCAAATAATGAACAAAATCATAATGCTAAAAGGTTGAGCTTTCCTAATAAATGGAGTAGTGTATATAGCCAGGATTATTCTTATACGTATCGTATACAGTATGTTAAGTGTGAAGTGGGATGGGTGTCATCGGTATACTGTGCATATGGCTCTAATTCTGTTGTATTAGATCAGAGTTTGCCAAACCAGGTCCTGGAAAGCTGCAAAATCTGCTGGTTTTTGTTGTTACTTGGCACTTAATTGATCAATGGAAGCAGTTTATCATGCAGTTAACTCATCTCTGGTTTCCTGGATCTAAAGTGGTTGCTGTATTTAAAGTGGGGAAAAAAAGAAGAACCTTTCGGTCTGAAACACCAGGGCTGGCCACTCCTGGATTAGATCTTCAACGCGAAGCCTCCTCTTCGATCCACTGTTTTAGGATTCCATGATGTTTCCAGAAATAAAACTGTTTCAGAGTGAAGGCCAGTGGCTACAGAGCTCAGGGCTCACAGCACAACTGTGGAAAGTTTCTAATCCCAAATAAGTTTCACGACAGGACTCAAAGACACTTAAAAAGACACTGAAAATATTGTAACTGAAATATAACTCATGGTTTATGGCAAGCTGCAATAAATAATATCTTCAGGGTGTGATTAAAAATGTGAGAAAAATGCATAAGTCCATAAATGCTACAAATTAGATGCATATTACATTATAATACTCTAACAGTGTATTGTAAATGCACATGCACAGTTGAATCAGATCCCGTAAAAATTACAGATTTACAGTCCTAAGTATGGAGAAAAAAATCATTCAGAAATAGAGTATAATAGTCATGCTGTGCCTTTTCACGGTTCACTCACGTATTTGAAGTGGTCTGACCACGATTCAGATTAATTCCCTGTCTGCAGATGTACCACAATATGATACAATACAAACACTACATCAGAATATGACACTGTGATGATAGCTGACCAATAGCAGACCAGAGTGATGTAACGCAGGTTCCACCGAGGAAGAATGATTTCACATGCAGCAAGACTCACAAAAATTCAAGTCTTATATCGTTTTATTTCGCGTTCTCAACATGGTCACAGTTATAGTTTTACATCAATAGGGTCTTATCTACTTACAAACAAAATGCATATTAAAATGACAGCACTCCTCTCTTCCCCTTTTTAATTACAAAATGGGCCTCGAGTCAGAGAACAGAAGCGTCGGAACATGAAGACGAGAAGCTAGTGAGGGTTATGTAACAGTCGGCTTTTAAGACCTAGATCCTATGACAGTCCAGTACAGTAGGAAGCAGAAGCAGCTATATGATCAGGTTTTTTTTGTTTTTTTTTGTTTTGTTTTAGGGAGGAGAAAGGAATGCGCCCTCGATGTGACTGCACACGTTATATTTGAGTACTAATAATATACAGAATATGTACAATTGGTTATCCCCTTTAAACATTTTCCGTGAGTCCCGTCATCCAACATCAGCCGTCTTCATCCCCCCTTCCCTTTTTGTATTCCTTGAGATATGTCTTCTTTCAGTCCCTCGTTTCTTTGTTATTTACACACTGAGTCTTCGGTTCTGACGCACAGGAGAAAATGGTGTTTTTTTTTTTTTTTTTTTTACAACGTGGGTACATGAATGAGATGCATGCCGGACCGCGCGGTTAAACACGCAGCTTAACGTGGAACGGCGAGTCAACATCAAGAGTCTCGCTGGAGAGAAAACAGAAATGAAAGGGGGATGGGGGAAGAAAAGAAACGGCACCAGCCTGTGGTTAATAAGAAACAGGAGGGATCGGCTGCGTACAGAGCAGCGGGGGTCGTTCCCAGGCTGAATGGCCGTGGACACAGCTGTAGTGCTACAATTACATGTGCAGAGATCAACTTTTACATTTTTTACATTTGCCATACAATTTGTTATTAAACTTAAAAAAGTAAAAGGAAAATCAAATGTACAAAGACACATTTGATTGGTTGTTGTTGTCCCAGAAAAGATTTGTTTCAGCATTCATTGGGATTTCATTTTGAAGGATGACTTGGTGAAACACGACAGGAAAAAAATATATATATATATGTTGAAGTTTGATATGGCAGGGCATAGAATCTGAACATGGGTGTGTGCTTGGAGTTCCAGTAATCACAGTACAAACCGATTCGAAATCTGCGCTGTTTTAGTCGAGATCATTTGTTTAATTACATACATGTATTATGAGAAACCACAGTTAACATGTTTTAATTGCGAATTAAATGTCTTCAGTAACATGAATTATATTGTGTCCCTAATAATGGTGTCTCATAATACAATAATATTTACTGAGTATACATGTAGACAAAAAATTCCATTCCTAATTTGTTTATTAAAACACGGCACACTGACAGATAGAAGAGCAGAGTATCTTATAAAAGTATGTACATACATACATCCTTAGTACCACTGCGTCTCAGTGTGTACAGTACACCCACAGTATTTACAGTCCAAAGAGGAATCATTATTCAATCCAATCTCTTCTGGAACAGCCCATGATAACAGACTCTACCATTGGTGCACAGTGGCATGAAGAGAAGTCTACATATTGTAATATGTTGTCACTTAACTTCAACGATAATCGACAGTAACACTGATATATTTTTGCGAATATACAATATGTAGAAGAATAGCCTCACAATATTAACATTACATGCAAGATTATTTTTCTTTTTGACATTCCTCATCACCGCTGAAAGCAGGTTCTCAAGGGTCATGGGGTGACGCGCAAGCCAACGATGATCGAACGTAAGGGAGGAAAGAAATAACATAAAGCCAAGCGAAAAGCGAAATGAACGAGAAAACAAAACAAAAAAAAACAAACCACAAAAAGGACAAGAGCTCCCACCTGATTCAGTACATATATATTGCACATGATTTAGAAAAACAAAGAAAACTTCAAATGAGACTTCAACTCAAAACGTATGATATTACTCTCTTAATGCGATCTGTATCAGCACATCCACGTTTAAGCTGAGAGATTTACACGTAATACAGGGGCCAATCTATAACTCAAATGTCCAGGTTTAATTATTGATCCAGCGCCGCCCCCCCCCCCAGGAAACTCAAAGTGTGGGTACCGAGGAACCCTCTTTAGCTCTGCCAACACATCAAAACATCGGTTTGATCGTGTTTCAGGTGCCTGATAAAAAAAAAAAAAAAAGACGTTTAGAATGAAAATGATGCAGCAACGCACTGAAGCTATTATGTATGGTCACCTCTGATATATACCACACCCTTCAGCCTGATATATACTCGCCGCATAACCTTGCGACAAGTGTCGTATGTAGTACGACACTTTTTCTCAGTGTTGCACACCTGTAGAATGTTGTTCTGTACAGTGTTGATTGGACACTGATGGAACTCTGAAATTATTGTCATGGACAGGCTACGCCAGACCCTGCCCTGTTTTCAAAAATATGAACATCAGCTGTTTAGCATGTTCTTGCCACAGAGACACCAGAACCGTCATCAGCAGACCTTAGCCGAAATATAAATGCGAAACGTCGCACAACACTTTCATTTTCGTCATACGACACTTGACGCAAGGGCTGTGCGACGGGTATAAATCAGGTTTTCATCCGGCCATCAGACACAAGGCCTCGGGTGAACCAGAGACGCACTGAGGAACACAATCGGAGTACGGTAATGTGACGTGCGGTGAAATGTACGATGCAAAGGGCCCTCTCAGCCAGCTGAGGCCAAAGTCACGTGAAACGCTCTGCAATGGGGTAGCCTGCCTGCTTCCTTTCTTTTACTCGCTTCATTTGTTTCAAATCAAACTTCAAAATCCCACCGGAAAAAATGAACTCATTCATATATGTGCGATTTTGTGACAATGTGTGCGTGTGTGTATATATATATATATATATATATATATATATATATATATATATATATATATATATATATATACACACACACACACATTTCGCACAGCGCTAGTAGTAGATAGAATATAAGGACGTACAGTATTCCATTTAGGTTTTTTTTTAGTCATCTCTAAAAAAATAGTTTAAAAAAATAAAAGAATGGTTGGTAAGCAGCCAGGACTGATTTAGATTTATACTGAGGTCGAGACAGAGACGTGGCGGCCATCTTAGCTGACGCACGAAGGCTGGCTCGGTGTGGGTCCTGTGTGAGGTTCAGCGGATAGCACAGCAGGGCAGGAGTGCGGTACGTCGCAGCTGCAGCCTACCATCTTCAAAGAGTTTCTATTCCCAAGGCAACCAGAGATATCCCGAATCATCCAACTGCCTAACTAGTATAAGCTTCAGATTGGTATTCATAATAGTGAGACTAACGCCTGCTACTTTAGAGTATAATACTGATAAGAATTCAGATGTCGCCTCTGACCATTTTTATTTCATAACAATAATAATAATTGCAGCTATTATTATTACCTTACAAAATACTATAAGCACGATATACACAAAGCAAATTCTTTGACTAAAATAGTTAATGCATTAATAATTGGCACATTTATTTATGATCGCTAACAGGCGTCACAGACGGCTGTGACCTAGAGCTACAGTAAATACTGGAACAACTGCTTTTGACTGATATTGTCCCGTGGTTAACTCTCCTACGTCGGCCTCCTGAAGTCATCCATAGTGTCCAACGGCTACACCGCCAGAGTTATTTTGAGAAAAAGTAATCTGCTTCTGGAAACTAGTGAGCAGGGTACTGAAGTATGAAGCCCATTTACAGTTTGCCAACACTAACAGAACAGGAGCCAAGGTCTGTGTTCATGCCTCTGTCTAAATGTCTGTCATGTCTACTAACAGGAAGACAGACGTCTACTGTGTAAGTTAGCACTGTACTGTGTCTATAGGAGAAACCTGGTGGCCTCTAACAGTTTTTGTCCTTCAGTCTGTGGCGTTATGCGGATTCATGGTGCGGGGAAGCCATTAGAAAACAGGATGTGGTTAATGCCTCTGATACCCTGGTACAGGAAGCCAGCGATGTCCAGTGTTACGCTGTCTTCTTGGAGGAGAACGACTCTGAAAGTCAAAATCTTTTCTTCCACTCTCTGCTCCTGCTCCCGCCCCCTCCAGGCCATTGGCTGAAAGTGTCGCCTCACCTCCCCCCACCTGCAAGAGAGCGCGCTCAAACCCCGCCGTCCACGCCCCCCTCCCCCACCCCCCCAGACCCCTGGCCATTGGCTGTCCTTAGCGGCGGGGCGGGGCTCCCCTCCCTCCTCCTCCTCCTCCGATTGGGCCCTTCACACGATGGTGCTGATGCCGCTGTGCTTGGGTTTGGTGCTGCTGGGCCCAGGGGCGGGGACCGGCTGCTGGGCGTGGTGGTGAGGTGCATGCTGGGAGTGGGAGGAGTGCTGGGCGTGCGAGGCGTGGCCGTGCTGGCCGTGGTGGCCGTGGCCGTGGCCGGAGCCGGAGCCGGAGCCCTGGTGGTACTGCAGGTGGGCCGGGGGGTGGTAGTGGTGGTGGTGGTGGTACGGAGGAGGGTTCTGCTGGACGTGGCAGTACTGCGCGTGGGAGTGCGACTCGCCCTGGGCCGAGTGGTGAAGGGTGGAGGGGTGGGGCGTGTGGGAGATGAGGGTGGGGTGCTGGGGCTGCTGGGGGGGAGGGGCCGGACCCTTCCCCCGCTTGCTGCCGAACAGGGTGCCCAGCAGGGACGAGGAGTTGGGGATGGGCGGGTGGCCGCGGGACGGGCAGTCGCGGGTGGAGGTGGCCCTGCGCCGCATGTGGGGGCTGCTAATGATGGAGCCCTGAGAGAGAGAGAGAGAGAGAGAGAGAGAGGGAGAGAGAGAGAGAGAGAGGGAGAGAGGAAGAGGGGGAGGGAGAGAGAGAGAGTGAGTGAGTCACACAGAGTACTGGAGAGAGCAGAGCTGTGCAGGGCTGTAACACACACAGACACACAGACACACACACACTCACAAACTCACACACACACACACTCACGTACACACACGCACACTCACACACACACTCACACACACAAAAACTCACACACATACACACATGCAGGCATACACATATACATACATACACACGCATGCATACACATACACACACGCATACACACACACACGCAAGCATACACACACGCAGACATACACACACGCGCACACACATATACAGACACATAGTCACATACACACATGCAAACGCATACATACACATACAAACAGGTACACACACGTACGCACTCACACACACGCTGACACACACACGCCCGTGCTCAGACACACACACACACCACTACAGTGTGAATCACTTGACAGGCTGTGGACTGTGTGCATGCCAAAGATAAACACAGGGAGCCATGCCTACTGAGTGAGTGTGAGACTGACTCCCCGGCAGCCTCAGGAGCTAGAGAGACGAGCGGACCACCGGCCCTTTAAACACAGTGCTGCTCAGACAAACATGGCTGTGCTCACATCTCACTTCAAATGTGTTTCAAGGCTTGGCTTCCGATGGAGATGTCTCATTGTGAAACGGAACAAACAGCAACGTTACCAGAAACTCTCACCAATGACCGCATCCCTGTCTGAATGAACTGGCATTCATTCCCGTTGACAGGTAAAAGTATGTTAGAATTAGTATCATGGTACATTTCAACGTGAAACAGTCTTGGGGGGGGGAAAGAATATGAATATTTAAAAAAATGAATTTTCGCAGGAAAGAACAGACATGCATAACATGCAGAAGCTGGAATGGGCAGAATTCCTATCTGTATTTGGCAACATTGTTATTGGAGGTTGAGGTATCCATTCAGGTTTAGTGACCAAGCTCAATTTGAGCAGATTTTACCTCAGACATTTTAAATATTTAACAGCCCTATATCCTGGGCCTGGAGTGAGTCAATGTATCAGACTCTTTCTCTGCGGAAACTGGGTCAACGCTTCTGAGGTTTCTGTATCAGATGAGATCACCCGTATGGCTGCGTTGGCCTCCAGACCCAGAACAGAACCGAAGGGGCTACAGGCTCGTGCTCTGATCTCTGCCAGGCTCACAGGGGGCCCCCCAATAGCCATGAATGAAATCTAATGAAATACACATTTTCACCTCAGTGTTTGGACAGCAACAGTACAGTAAACACCGGTAAAAAGCCCATCCAGTTCCTCTCCTGTACAGAGGCTACGGGGCTCTGCTCAGAACATGGCGGTGTTCTGAGAGGGTTCCGGGGGAATTCAGGAGGGGGGAACAAAGGGTTTGATGAAAAAGAGTCACAACCAATTACATTGATCTGTGTGGACAGCTTAGACACAGTGGCACTGCCTTCACTTGCACCACGATCACAAGTGAACGAGAACAGACAAAAAACGAACCAAAAAAAGCAAAAAACAGAGACCGCCAAACAAAAGACACTTGTAAAATAATAAAAAAATAATAATAATAACGACACTGTTGAGAGAACACTGTCAACGGAGATACGTCACAGGAGGGGGGGTTAGTGCGATTAGTTGACCGCATGCTTGCTGTGCGAACAAGAAAAAGGTTAACCACGGCCACATGAAACAACGGGAGACCCCCCCCTCCCCTTTCCAAGACAGGCTGGACGTCAACAGCAAGCACTCCATGCATGCATATCAATTCCAGACAGGCAGGTTACGCATTAACAAAAAGGGCAAATAAACAAAGAACTGATAAGCTATCAAGCAAAAAGGAGGGTGCAGCAACAAAAAAAACCACAAAAAAAAGCGGTTCAAAGTGCACATCATCACAGAGAGCAGCTAGACATCAGTGGCTTCCTACTTACTTCCATATTGCTGTCTAGAGATCCTGCACTGCTGCGTCTCCCACGCTTGCCTGCCCGGGACATGCAATACCACAGATTAGAGATGGACAACAGATATAGAGCTGTGTGTATGTGTCCCTTGTGCCTAGGGGGCGCTAGAGGCATATGAGGCACTCTGCAGGCTGAGATAGTTCCCTCTGGGGGGGGGGGGGGGTGGTTGGGGGGGGAGTCTGGAATGAGGAGGGGTGGCTGGGGTGCGGGGGAAAGGGAGCAGGGGGAATCTAGCTGGCGTCGCTTGGAAATTGAGAATTTGGGGAAGAGCAGGCCACTACTACAGGTCCTCCAGTTGCTCTGGAGAAAGGAGAAGCTAGTGCTGGGCATCTCTATGGTGGCTAGCGTTCCTCCAGCCGCTCTGGAGAAGGGAGAAGCTAGTGCTGGGCATCTCTATGGTGGCTAGCGTTCCTCCAGCCACTCTGGAGAAAGGAGAAGCTAGTGCTGGGCATCTCTATTGTGGCTGGCGTTTGAAAACTGGCAGGACGCCTTTGCAGTGCAATGCGGGACGTTTCCCGGTAGAGGAGACCGTGGGCGTTAACTGCCGTCACAAAGCACGGGTTCGCCCTGGTGTAAAACCCAGCTATGACCAGCTTGGATTTACCAGCTACCATCTGTTTCAAAACAAAACTTGAGCTGGTCAAACTATGTAGAGTATGGAGCTGGTCTGAACTGGTCAGCCAGCTACCGGCTGTTTCAAAACCTAGCTTGAGCAGTTTTTTTGAGCAGGGTGCCTTGTGAGAAACCCGGAGCTCAAACGGCCACTGCGGATAAGTTTAGGACGCAAACACGGTGAGTGCGAAGCAGCCTGTGTGAGTGACATTGATCTGAAGAGTTACACACACAGCCAGTGGACACATGACTCGGCACACACGCACACACACACACATCAGCTGTTGCTCGGTAACCGCAATCTTGGCCCGTAGCCGTTCCCCTGCTGAGTTTACAAAATTCCCAGAACGAAAAAACAGTCATTAAAAAAAAAACAAAAAAAACAACTAAACATGATGGAACATGGTGGGATAAAAATAAAATAAAAAAACTCAAGGGAAAGGGGGACCTCGAACACAAGAACCTGCATAGTTTATCTCGGCCGCTTGCCGCGAAGATAACGGAGCCAAGAGTTTTAATGAGGAAAGGGATGGCCGGGGCTTTTTAAATTCAATGGAAAAGTTAACAGACCGCAGAGGGAGCCGCTGGAGCGGCTCTGCAGAGTGACGCCGAGCGCAAATAGAGCCGGATGAAGCGGCGCGGCCTTGAGGCGAAGAGGAGCCTGAACTCGGGCGGATTTCATCACCGACGCGAGGACAGCCAGCTGACAGCTAAACTTAATTGTAATCTGGGCCCATATCAGAAAGTCACTTACAAGCTCGGTTCAATTTAGGAGGTTTTCTGATGCGCAGCGGGGCGCCGACAAAGGGCTCGGCGCATTTCGGTGTTCTCAGGCAGTCGAGTTACTCATTCAGACTCGGGGTTTACTGACGCAAAGGCACTCATTTGGGTTGATGGTTTACATGCTGATAGTGTTCATTTTATGAATGCGATCTTATAAAATACAGCTGGCCAGTCTTAGGAAAAGATAGAAATCAATGGTAACGGCGATGTCAACCAACGTCAATGGTGACCAAAGGCTTCAGATCAGAGGAACTATAGCTGTGTTCAAAGAAAAAGCTAATCATAACAGTCTACTGTGTCTCAGGCAATTAAGAAGTTGAACTGTGAAAGGTGAAAGTGCAATTTGCATCAGAGAAACAACGATCAGCTGATGTCGCGGTGTAGTTTGACTTTCAGGAATGTACATCCAAATAAAGGAATGTGAATCTCACACATGAAGTGATCATGGCAACCAACCAAGAATTGGGGAACGTCAAAAAAATAACGAGAGAATCAGATGCTCACAGACAGGCAATGAAAAAGTTTGTATCAGGGTAGAAACCTTCATTCAATTTCATTCATCAGTGCTACGCGTAAACAAAAAACAAAACAAAACCACCACCGCACAGAGGGAAGCAGGCAGTGAGTCAGCTGGCAGGCCGAGATTCGGTGTACGGAGACACGGCCAAATCCTGAACACAAGCACACACCGCACTCACCGCCCACTTGAGTCAGCAGCACAACGTTTGCCCTATCGCTGGCGAGGACACAGAAACCGGTTTAAACCAGACGCTGTGATTTATCGACAGCATCGCAAACAACCCCAGCGGTCGGCGTTCTGCGGGGAACCGCTTCAACTGGCCGTTCTTCTTCATTGCTGCAGGGCAAACTCTGTCTGAAGGGGAATTTAGGAACATTGATTTCTCCGCTCTCCGCTCTCCGCTCGTCGTGAGAAAACTTTCGCGGGACCCCGAGCCGCCATTCCAATCACAGCGCGGGACCGCATGGGGTTCATCCGTGTCCTCAATCACTCTCTGACTGAGCTCACAAGGGCTTAAGGCCTAATGCGTTTTGTTGTTAGAGGGTCTCCGCTGTGCAAACCTGGCTGAGAAACATTTTACACAAAACGCCGTTCACATAAAAACAACGGCAAAAAAAAAACAAACAAACAAACAAAAACAACAGTTTTTTCTTTTTTCGGGGTGGTGAGCGTCTTGCCAGTGTCCAAATGGCGTCTAGTCTACAGCACTGAGAGCGGGAGCCTCTCTGGCATCAGAGGGCACTGCGGGCGCGTGACCTCTGACCTCTGACCTCACCTGCTTCGGAGAGGTCCCTGAGGGAGCTGCTGAGGGCGCTGCGCTTTAGCCCCTCGCCCATGGCGTAGCTGTCGTCCAGGCTGGCTCGGCTGAGGTTCCCGTTGCCCGCCTCCTTCTTCAGGCCCGAGCTCTGAGACATGCTGGGCCGGACCACGCCCTTCTGCTTCTCCAGCTCGGCTGTGGGGGGGGGACACTGGGGTCACCACACTGTCACAGGCGCGAGACTCTCACCCACCTCATCTACACCCACCCACCAATCTACCGTCTACTCCAGGGGTCCTCACTCCTGGCCCTGGAGAGCCGCAGGGTGTGCTGCCTTTTGTTGTTACTCGGCACTTAATCGATTGATTAATGCAGTTAATTAGACTGTTGACTCGCCTCACCTGGTTCCTTGTGTCTGTATTGGTTGATGATATTAAGGCGAAAGCAAAAACCAGCACACCCTACGGCTCTGCAGGACCAGGAGTGAGGACCACTGATCTACTCTGGGCCGTTTGTGAACATTTTTCATTATTTTTCATTGCTGCAGGGTAGCTCTGTCTGAAGGGGATTTTAGGAATATAGATTTCTCTGCTCTCCACGAAAACCTAGGCAGCAGCCTGAGCCACCATAATGTGTCTCTGAAAGGCTTTTATATACAAAATGTATTAATAATAATAATAATAACTACACCTTTCCGCTTTCCTGACCTTTTCGGTTTCCTTAACAGTCATTATAGTAGTACAGTCATTTTGGCGTACTTAAATCCACAGCAACGTAACAATCAGCACACAAACGAATGCTTACATCAGCAATTAAGTACAGCAGCACCCAACCTTTGCACTTCATCTTAACTGCGCGCTGGTCGCCCAAAGAATCTCTCTCACCATGCGCCCTTTACCCTCTGAGACGCAGCGATCAAGCTCTTCAAACAACGAGCCGCTACAGAGGACCGTCTTTCCGGTCGAAACTCAAAGGTTTGTGCGGTTTCACTGAAGGTTGGCGGTACGTGGGAACGGTCCGCTTACACTCTATCCTGTATTTTTCCATTTCCTGAACCTCGGCGATGGACTCCCGCAGGTCGTCTGTGAACTTCTTGCGGTCCTGGGGGTTCGGGGCGTTGAAGTTGATGAGGACTTTGATGTCCGCACCTGGGATGGCTGACGTAAGCCTGACTCCGTTGGGGTAATCTGGGGAAATAAACACAGCGAGCTGTTAAAGACATTCCACAGTGCTCGGCCATGGGAATCAAAGAAGACCCTGCTCTTTAAGGGAGCAAATCAGAGATCACGGAAAGTAAACAGTGGTCTAAGTCACTTCCCTTTGTAGTTATAACAATCAGTGATGCAAAGTGACGCTGTAACGCGCTGAAACAGCTGGGAAAGCCGAGGCGATGAGGTCACCTGGCTGATCTGAGATCAGGGAGCGGGGCACTTACACTGGTTCTCAAACAGCAGCACCTGCATCCCGTACAGAGAGAAGGACTGCCGGAAGCTGTACGTCACCGAGTTCTTCTTCTTCTGGAAAATCTTTGTGACCTAGACGGGAGGCACAGGGACATTTAGGACACCGGCTAATTGGGTAATATCTCTGGTGATATTTTTAAAAATGCCTGCGAGGGTGAATGTAGCTATGCTACATAGCTGTCATAGTTGTCTCGAATGTATGAACATGAGATAATTGGTGATGTCCTGGACACACAGTCTAGTTTTACCCCAGATTTAGGCCTGATGATCATCATAATATCCTTGCTATGATACATGCTTTGATATGGACTAAATAGCAGAGCTCTTGCAGTGTCAGCTGCTAAAAAGCCATTAAAACGTTCCATCAATTTTCTTATTTCAGGTCAGTATTTTTTTAAACCACATTTTAGTATACAGTGTGTATTCCAGGATGAATCATGCAGGGAGGATTAGTTCTTGGAAATCAATAAGCATAGATGTTAGCTGCAGGTACAAAGCCATCGTGGTGCAGGGATGGGGCTGTCGTACCACCAGCAGGTCGTTGAAGAGGAAGATCTCGCGCTGGTGCAGGCCCAGTTTCTGGGGCTTGTTGGGGTCCGGGACCTCGAACAGTCTGCAGTAGCACACCAGCCTGCGGTGGGGCAGAGACAGGACCTGCGGGGACCGAGGAGAGAGCCCAGAAGACAGCCGTCGTTAGAGCCCGGGCCAGCGCCCCACAAGCGTATTTTTTTAACGCTAGTGGGGCAGATTAGCGAGCTCAGAAAGGTAAGTACAACTCCTCAGTCTCTCCCGTGCGGTCCTCGCCAGCAATCAAACCCCCGAGACGCCCCAATACGGCAGCGCTCCAGTGATTTATCGCTGCCCCGCCATTAATTGACAGAGCCCTCTGCAGCCAGTTTCCTCTCTCAGATGCGTTTAGACACTGCATTAGAGGGACTGCAGTAATCAGGGAAGCACCCGCGGAGCGCATGGAAATCGGACTCTCCTGCTATTCAGTGCTACTAATACTTTGTTAATACACTGTCAAAGTCTTCAATAAACCAATATTTAAAGGATTACTCTAATGATGAACAAAATCCTACCAAAAAAAAAAAAAAAGAGTGGGTAAAACTAAATGAATCAGGACTTTCAAAAGCCAGTGAGAGAGATTAATCCTTTTTCTAACAAAAGCAGTGTTTTAATGAATATATAAAATAATACATAATATGCAATCATCACGCAAATATAGAAGCACCATTCTATAGGGGATTTAAACTATTCCTAAAAAAATGTATTGGAGTTCTTTGACCTCATGGAGCTTATCCAGCCACATTTGTCAGTTGTTGGGTGAGCTCATTTAGCAGAGCTGTGTGTGGCTACATAAGCCTGCACTGCGTCACCTGTAGCCTACGTGTGTAGCTGTTCTGTGTGGTCTAACGCAGCGTTTCCTTGGCAGCGAGCGATGACCTCCGTCGAACCTCGTAAGCTACGCTCAATCCCGCGGTCTGTAAACAGCGGAGTTCACCGCAGCTTTGGAATTCACTTCTGCCGGCGGTGCAAAAAAGTCTACTCTGCTCACCTCTCCCTCAGCACTGCGAGGGAGGGGAGCCGGGTGATGTACGGTCGCACAGCACCTCCGTAATAATGTTTATCTGTTGCGTGCCAGGTTGAAATATATTCAGAGTTTGGGCCAATAATTTTCAGAGAGGAGGAAATGAGAGAGAAGATTAAGGGGAACAGAGGAGACCATACTTACACAGCCAAGGCCATGATGCAGGGATCCAATCTGGAATAAGAGACAGAAGAGAGAGAGAGATTCAGATTCTCTCCCTATAAAGAACAGAACATGGAGGCAGGAGGGGGTACTGCCAGTACTCAGTGTTGAGTGTTTTAGGGGGGTCATCCTGGTGGGAGGTTACTAAGGAGACAGGGGGAATAGGAGGACCAGAATGAGAAACTACAGCTGCATTTCGCTGCTGAAACATGACAACATGACAGCATGGCTTCGTGTATTTTTGAGTGACATTTACAGTATCAGTGTACTATTGTGGTGTCATCATGTTTAAAATCAGCACTTAGCTTTGTCGTCAATTATTTCCGCTCTCCCTTCCCCTTCCATAATATGGTCTGTGTGGCGTAAATGGGCATTTAATGCTGAGTAATATTCCTGGGCAGATTCCCAGGACGTTTCTACGTCGGCGTTAGCCCATTCTTCCTTACGGACACATTAGTGGGAACGGATGCTCCTTCACTTTCAAGGGCTCTGGACACATTACGCTCACCCACCATGAAGAACTATGAGAAGAAGATATGAGAGAGAGAGAGAGAGAGGGAGAGGGAGAGAGAGGAGAAAGAGAGGAGGGAGGGAGTGTGAGAGAGACTGAGAGAGAGAAGAGAGAGAAACCGAGAGAGAAAAGAGAGAGGGAGAGGGAGAGAGAGATAGAGAGACTATATCTCACAGAGTGGTGAAGCAAGGCCACAGGATTATGAGTGCTGGCTGGCGGTTGTGACGGCTCTTGAGTAATCCGGGCGTGGCAGATCTGACAGAGCTCAGGTTGATTACGGCTGCGCCACATTCCTCCACAATCAGAGCCTCCGTGGCGTGTTCCTAAAGAGCCTCTCGTGGAGTCGCTCAGGCGGCTCAGGATGGGGGTGGTAGTCAGGGGCAACTCACCGGCTTCTTGCCCACGATGAGCTTCTCCACCTTCTGCACCTGGGACACGTGGTCCTCGTTAGTCTTCAGCTCCCGCTTCCGGATCCTCTCGTAAATCCCAATCAGCATCTCCCGAGGGATGTCCTCTCCATCATCCACCCCTGAGGGACAGAGAGGAGCTCATCAGCACTCATACACACACACACACACACACACATACACGTACACATTAACACACATACACACTGTCATACACTCATACACACACATTACCACATACTGTATACACATTAACACACATACACTCACATACCCAAACACACTTATATACACACACACACACATGCACACAAGCAAAGGCAAACTCAAACAATACTTACACACTTACACACACAATGGTCTTATGTAGGCAAAGGCACACAGTAAGCCCACTGACATTGACAGCTCACTGCTGTAGCATACATCATCCTTTCTGAGGGGAGCTCTGTCTAACATAACAACTCTCCGGGTCACTTTTCCAATTACCGCTGCTCCAGCAGGCAGGGAAATTAGCCAGTCATGCTCTGCACCTTGTATGAAACGTGCTGAAATTGAAGTAAACACCGCACAGGATTTTAACAGCCCGATTACTCTGCTTAGCCAAGACTACAAAATGTGAATACCTTTCCCGAAGGGGCTATTAATCAAAGCAGAACGCGTGCACAAATTCTATTTAATTACTCATTTCCCAAGTACTTCTCCTCAAAATAAAACGGTGAGTGAGCTTGACAAAAGGATTTTGGGTTTCTTTAACCGGGACTGTGCCTCCTCTCACCTCGGAGGTTCTTCACAAAGTCCTCCAGCTTCATCTTCCGCTCCGGCTTGACGTTGGGGCTGTACATGTCGGTGTTGAGGAGGATGATGGCGAAGGCCAGGATGAAGATGGTGTCCGGGTTCCTGAACTGCCGTACTACCCCGGGATTACAGATGCAGTAACGCTGGCTGAGGACAAGCCAAAAACATTGGAAATGACTTCACTGTGCTACAATGCGCACATTTTCTACAGTGCCCAAACGATTGAAAAATGGCCCGCAGTATGTAAAACTACACTCATATTGACAAAAATAACATCATGACAATGAAAAAGGCCCCTACATTACAGGAGAAAAAAGAAATCAATGAAAGTCATTATTTTTTTCCTGTACATAGTTTGTCCCTGTAGTAATAAAAGCCATTAATATAGGGAGGAAACATTTCAATCCATGACCTCCCGGTCATTTTACTGATATGCATTATCCTCTGGCTGATGTGATGTGTGCATATTTTTAAAGCTCCGCCCCCTCCCCCTTAATGGCCGTTTTGGGAGGCCTCCAGCACACTAAACAGCAGGCCCAACATAATATTTGGAAGCGTTGAGGGCAGAGATCACGTAACCTTTTCTCCATTTGCTGTTTTAACACTGCTCCGTCAGGCATAACAACGTTTATTCAGGCGAGAAAGTGAGAAAGCAAAAATGAATAAATAAATGAAAAAAAAACTGCTGGCGTTCTAACTGCTGATCAAAACACAACATAACATTCTCTTCTGGAATAACAAGCACAGGGGTTTCTGATCGGAGCAATCAAAGCTGGGCAAACTAAACACGACTAGAGCTGCTTCAGAGAGCTATAAAACAAAAAGGCTCTAACTCCCCAAAACAGTTTAGATAAGATTGATTGATCACTACCTTTATAACTGAGGCAAACCAAACAGAGCCGTAACATTAAGTAAGCATTCCAAAACTGACTTAGAAGAACAGACCCATTATAATTATGGTCAACTAAACAGCAGGTGAAGGGGAACCTACTGCATAAATATAACCCTGTTCAAATTGGTTTCAGTTATAAACAATAATACATAGGTGGGCATCTAGCTCCAAGGGTGTAGGCACGATTCCAGTAGGGAGCTGCTGTTGTATCACTGATAAAAATGCTACACCCAAAATGCTACACTAGAACATCTAAGTGTGTAAATTGATTGTATGTACAAGAACATAAGCTGTATTAAGTCCCTGTGGTTAAGAGCATCATCTAAATGCCTTTAATGTAAAAATATAAATATATTTATGGGTTAAATGGTTCTTTCCATATTGTTCTGTGTGCCGTGTCTGGTCAGTATGATTATACTTTATGATTTAAGTTATTTTTAAGTAACACTGAACTTTTAAAAAGTACTAGTGACATGTTATGTCTATAATACTGGTTACTAAGGCGACAGTGTGTGGTTTACCTGTAGGCCTCGATGAGCCTCTCCACCTTCTGGGCTTCGCCCTGGACTCTGATATGCGCCTGGAACTTTCTGAGGGCCTCGTCCAGCTCCATCCCTGAGAAGTCCATCTCATCCACTACGCAGCTGTGGAGCAGATCACCCATGACTCAGTAAACATAGGGCAACTTCCTGGTGCAGGACAAAACCAATTCATTTCACACACAGCTCAGACAGCTTCTTGGACAGCTGCGCCAGACAGAGACAGATGGGTGTCGGTACCCTTTTCCTCGCTGGAATCTTCACGAGCTGTGCCAATGTGGATTTGGTGAGAGACGGGAGTGTTGACTCACTGGTGTTTACACACCAAATCCCTGACAGGCCTGCAGTCAGCCACAGAGAGAAACTGCAGAGGCCATGAGACTGGGATTCCTCCATGGTCCCTATGGTGCTCAGCTCTGACAACAGGAACCCACAACTCCCACCCCCGGCCCCCCGATAGCACCACATCGCACAAATCACCCTAAGTATGCACCCGAGAGTCTTTGTTGAAACACTGGGCTGTTAGGAGCACCATAGTTTTTGCTGGCACTGTTTAGCTGAGAGAGTAAACTGTAATTAAGTCCACATGTCAGCACTGTGGATACTGTCTGGGTGGAGTCTGACTCATTATCGAGAACTCGGATTTAAAAGGCAAAAGTAAAAAATAAAAAAGAGGCTATTTTCTATATATATATATATATATATATATATATATATATATATATATATATATATATATATATATATATATAGAAAAAATGTAACTACAACTAGTAACAACTGTATAAAAGATGCATAAGGTGTTGTATGTGGGACTACATTATTACTGTCCATTGAATAATTATCCACAATTGCATAGAGGAACAAATTCAGTTATTCTGAAAACAGCAGAAGTTGTGCTGTATTTCATGAGTATTACAAAGCGACAGGCTCAGCATTCATCTTTCCATGCGTCCATTCAGAACGCATGGAAAGAGGAATGCTGCATTGTGGCTGTGCTTCTCCGTGCAGTGAGAATAAGGAATGAAGTGGCGTGTGCTGATCCCGTCGCAGTGTCTATATTGAGAAGTAGCACTAATGATACTCACTCCAAAACGTCCCTGTTGAACTGTTTCTGTCGGTTACCCAGAAACTCTCCAATCATCTGCCGGCTCAGGCCTTTCCGCTGGAGCAGGAAGTGAGCCACGCCCACAGGCGTGTCTGGGACGAATCCTCGCTCAATCAGGTACTGGACGCCCTTTTCCGGCTTCCTGTGGGAATACGACAGACAGCACTCAGCATTCGGGATGTGATAGCCACCGCCCTGGGTGATAACATGTGTCATGGTTGGGGTTAGCCCTGCATACCGTACAGGATTAGACTTCAGGCCGAGCAGAATTAGTGCATTTCCACACCCACACAGAGAGGGACTACCAGACAGCCACCCTGTGTGACACTACTCCAGGCAACCATATACAGGCCTGTGCAGAAGTCTGCATTCACATTTCTCATTCTAAAGTAAAACATTTGACCCTCAATCTGGTGTTTAAGAAACTGTATGACAATAATATATTTCAATGTAATATATTTTTGGTATCTGATAATGCAAGGGAGTTGATATGTCTCAGGGAAAATGGCTGTCAGATTCGTCTTGTATCCATTTCAGCTTCTTAAAATGTGACCCGTTTGTGTAATTCCCATTGTGAAAAGGCTGACAGGGAATGATATAACAGTAACAGGTTAACCATTGTATGTACATGCATGTCCTGAGCTTTTAATTGGATCTCACAAAAGACCAATTAAAGTTGAGGTACTGAAATAAAACAGCAAGCACAGCACTGGCTGCTGCCTCCCATTGGCCAGGATTCCTAACACTGCATTTTTCATCACTTGCATTGATTTTATCCTCCTGTTTCTCACTGACAGTTGGGCTATAATTCATAACTGGAACCAAGGCTGCAATGAGATTGCATTTCTTAATGCCACAATCCATGATATTTAATGGTGCAAACCGACCTCTTATTTATAAAATTCTCACCTTCTAAAAGACATACATATCTGCCATAAAACCATGTTTTTTAATAGAGCAAAGCGACCTCTTATTTATAAAATTCTCACAGTTAAAAAGACCTACATATCTGCCAGAAAACCATGATTTTTCAAATAGATTAAAGCGCCCCCTTATTTATAAAATTCTCACCGTTAAAAATACCGACATATCTGCCACAAAACCATGATTTTTTTAAGAGAGCAAAGCGACCTCTTATTTATAAAATTCTCACCGTTAAAAAGACCTACATATCTGCCACAAAACCATGATTTTTTTAAGAGAGCAAAGCGACCTCTTATTTATAAAATTCTCACCGTTAAAAAGACCTACATATCTGCCACAAAACCATGTTTTTTTTCAGGTGGTGCAAAGCGACCTGTCATTCATCAAATTCTCACATTTTAAAGGCCTACATACAGTATCCTTCTGTAGCCTTGCTTCTCAATACCAGTAAAGCGGCCAGCAAAGACCCTTTCAAATGACCCTCGGACCAAACTGAGCCCTTCCGAACATGAGAACACTGAGCTCAACAGCTTAATGTGTCTAATACATATGTTCTGTATGCACAACAATGTATCACCTGTTACCAGAATTTAAAAAAAAACATGCATATGAACAGCATCCATAATCTAACATTCACTAAGAATATACCCACAATATATGGGGAGGACCTTTACTTTCTGAACCCTTGATTTCACACCTATGAAAGTAAATATAGAAATGTATAATCTGATACAAATTTGAATAATTTTAAATGCACGATGAGGAAAAAATGTAAAGATGAATTGAGGACACTGACTATTCAGGAACATAAAAAATAAAAGTGCCTCAATAGACAAAAATAGATATTATCATAACTCAACTTTACTTGCTACAAACCGGTTATGAAAACCTCCACAGTGTAAATATTAATGGGAACTGCAGTGAACACTTCTAACTGCATGAGTAAAAGTATGTAAATAATATAGTGCTTCACATTAATATGTCAGCGTTTTCGGTCACAGTGAGTGACTATTTTGATCCATGTAAAGAAAGATATCCATCGAATCCATGAACATGATTTGTGTAAGGTCTGTGTATGATTCCAGTACACATAGATTAAATATTTAACATATTCATTAACGTGTCATAAGAAAACTGCTGGTTTGTGCTGTGGGGATTATTACACATTTAGAACAATTTTATTGTCTGAAATGAGGCCAATTTCATGATATCATAAGTGCCACTCTGACCAATACGGGGTTGTAAGTTCTGAGAAACTTGGCTCAGTACTGAACAGTCAATAAAAAATGACTGCACTGTACTGCAGCTCAATGATGCTCTCAACAATGTCAGGGCTCAACAAGCCCAGAAACTGCAGACCAAACAGTTATGAAATCATCCTCATCTTTTACTGCAGTTCGGTTATGAGTGGGCAGATGAGGCTCTAGCGCAGCAATCATCAAATCTGGACCCCAAATCCAAATCCACTCCTGGTTTTCTTTTCTCCCAGGTAATCAGCTGAACAGTGCTACCGATTGGCCAGACTGTCTTCACACCTGACTCCCAGGTAAAGGGAAGATGTAAAACCAGTGGTTCTCAGACCTGGAGGAGCGTGATTTGACGACCCCTGCTCTAGGGGCCGGTACGTACTTGTTGAAGAGGTTGAGGCCGATCCGGTAGTGCCTCTTGCGGATAATGTCGTTGCTGAAGGCGGGAGAGTCCCAGCTGTTGCGGGTCTCCTTGTGGTAGGTCTGCTTGCTCAGGGTCTGCTCCCGGAGGCTGTCCCTGGACGACGACTCCGAGCTGCAGTTGATGGTGTCGTTGGAGTTGGAAGTGCTGTTGATGCTGTCGTTGTCCCCGTCCGAGAAGTCCGACTCGGACTTGCTCTGCCGGTTGGCCGTGCCGTTGATGGCCAGGTGGCTCTCGAGCTGCCGGGGCCGGTGCCGGGTGGGCTCCTCGTCCCGCGGCGGGCCCCTGGGCGGAAGGCCGTGGGAGATGTGTTTGGGGCTGCCCTGCTGGCTGGAGATGCCCCGGTCGTAGGCGTTCTGCCTCTTCAGCGAGCCCCGGTCGGAGCGGTCGCTCAGCTCCACCGAGCTGTCGCTGGGGGGCTCGATGGTCAGCAGGGGCAGGTGGTCCACCCTCAGCCTCTGGTCCTGGCACTCCAGCGACGGGGTGCTGCGGCAGCTGGTGTCCGTGTCGCCCTTGTCGTCCTTGTGGGCCAGGGACCAGTACTCCTGGGAGGAGTTGAGGGAGCGGAGGCGGAGGTCCGACTCGGTGCTGGAGGGCCGGTCCACCGACTGGGAGAGCGGGATGGGCGGAGAGAGCTCCTCCTCGTCGATGTAGAGCGTCACGTCGCTGTAGGACGCCGTCATCTCGTCCAGGTTGCGGTGGTCGGCGGCGTGGGAGGGCTTGACCTGGTAGGCCACCTCCCTCTCCATGTCCGGGTGGCCCCTGACGGGCTCCGGCTGGCCCTCGTCCCCGTGAAGGCTGCGGCAGTTGAGGGCGTCGTCGATGGACTCGGCCAACGACTTGACCTGCCGCGAGAAAGCGTCCTCCAGCTCGGTGATGGCGTCGTTGAAGTCGTTCTGCGCGGCCGGCTGCTTCATGTTGGCCGGGACCAGGTCCCCGCACTCGGACTGCACCAGGGCCCCGATCTTGGTGCCGTCGTCGGTCAGGGAGACCTGCTTGCCCTCGAAGTAGGAGCTGTGGACTTTTTCAGGTCCTTCAAAGGAAAACTGCATTCTCATATTGGACAGGACGATGCGTCTGGACATGCGATTCTCCGACATAGAGCTCCTGAGCCGCTCGAAGTTCTTGTTCATCTGATACTGGCGGAAGGCCGTCTGGATGGTGCGCGCAGCATGTCGGGTTATGAATCGTCCTCCATACTTACGCTCCAGCATCTCCACCTGAGGAAGGGGAGAGAGAGAAACAGCACGTCAGATTGTTACAAGCTTGCACTTCTGCGAAGTTAAGGTGCGATAAGGGAGTATAATTACATACAGTAGGTGACAAACACGTCTTCAGCATTTTAGCGTATACTGTAGATGACAAGTACAGTACAGGTGCCAGCTTGGTGAAAGGTAAAGAGTTATTTTTGACTGATACATCTGCCGCTAATTTAGAAGCACCAGACCTTGAAAAACAGTAGCCATTACAGAATGCAATATTGTTCCTAGGCACATTAACTACAGAAAAGCCATATGTAATGACTAAAGGGACAACAATTAAAAGTAGTTAATATTTTAATAATATATAGTTTTAATTAAAACTGTAGTTTTTAATTAGTGTGCCTTTAGTAATTACAAGTTGCTTTATTAGTCACAAGTGTATGTCCTTAGGAAATAAAAACTATGAAGCATAATTATGTTTCTCATGCAGTAATTATTATTCCATTTTGAAAAGAAACTGAATAATTCCTGGAACAAGACTGTCTAAATCGTCTTCACAGAGCTTATTTCCATGGTCAGAAATGGGCTCTGTTTGCTTCAGTTCATACAAATTCTTCAAATAGTCATGAATATTCATCTCGTCGTATCACCACTTCCTATATTTGTTTCCACAAAGCAAAAGTGAAAAGCAATTACAGGGACCAAAGATATTCACAGCTTATAAGGAACTGCTGTATTAGAAAACCAACTGCATCATACATTACTTTAAACTGAGAAAAGAATGAGAATTATAACACCCAAAATAACTCCAGATCACTGTTTATCAGAGACTATTTAATGGCTGGAGTAACACCATAATTAAAAAAATGATGTGCTTTTTACACTACTTTGTTATTGCCGCATGAGGAAAACTGAAGTTTCACCAGAAAGTAAATTTTTCAATGACTTCTTAAAAATAGACATGCCCTTTTTCCTTGTTCATAAAATGCATCATAGCAGTTACAAAATGGTGAACGGGCCAATGGCAAGTGAGCTGCAGCTCCAGCAGTGGTGTTGATGAGGAGATTGCTCCCTCCCGTGCCCCTTTCTGGCTGTCTGTGCACACACTCAATTAGAAAACCTGCCTCTCTCCTAAATGTACTGCAGGGCTCATCACATTCTGCAACACGCCCCCCGGCCCCAGGGGTCTGCCTTCAGCAGTGGACCAGCACAGAACCCAGCGAGACTACAAATATGTCTACATTCTAATATGTCATTAGGAGTGTTCTTAAGTGAACATTCTACTACTGATTTAACAGCCAATACTGGTGACTGAAAGCAGGAGCGTTCTCGAACACCATTCCAAAAGAGCATTCCAAAAAAACAGGGTTAATGTCATTCCACTGTCCACTGATTGGCTGCACTGCAGTGAGGTGTGATTTTATGTAGTATTATTTGTTATATGCAACCGATACAAACACAAATAACCTCCCTACCGACCCTGAGGGGCATGAGCCTGGCTGGGAGCATCAGGTAAGGCAGCATAATGTTAAGGGAGTAACTCCAAGGCTGTTGGTACAGTTCCCAGGTGCAGCACTGCTGTTGAACTCCTGAGAAAGGTACTTCACCTTAATCGGGTCAGTAGCTATCCAGCTGTGGATGGCATGTAAGAGAATGCAAGCAGTGTAAGATCTGAATAAGAGTATCAGCTGAAATGCATAAAACACAGAAGTATACCGTAACCTGCTGCCAAGTCTGGATGCTGGCGCCATAGGGAAACCATTTCCTCCCCAGCCCTATGGATAGTTCCAAAATGGACGCTGCTGTGAGATCCAGCTAGAGACCAGCTTGAAATTGACCAGCTACCAGCTGCTTCAACACAAAGCCTGAGCTTGTCAAGCCATGCTGAGCATGGACCTGGTCAGAACTGGTCGATCAGCTACCATCTGTTTCAAACCCCAGCTTTAGGGGTTGTTCTCAGCGGGGGGACGATTCCAAACGCGTGACGTGTGAAAAGGTGCGGCGTGCGCAGTGGCGAGGGATTCGGCGAGGTGTTACCTGCTTGTCCTGGAGGTCGGTGGAGAGCTCATAGCTCTCGGAGAGCGAGCGCGAGCGCTTGATGGCCTCCTCCTCGGCCTGCTTGCGGAGGATGGACTGCGAGTGCTGCAGCTTGGGCCGCCGGTGCCGCTGGGGTCCGGGCGGGGCCGCGTGGGCGTAGAGCGGGGCCTGGAAGTGGTCCGGGCTGAGGATGGCGGCGCGGCTCACGGGCCCTCGGCTGTAGCCCCCGCCGCAGTCCAGGGAGGGGTCCGACTCGGCGCCCGGGGCGTCACCTTCCACGCTGGAACAAGAGGAAACAAGACCCCCCCGGTCACTAATGGGACCTTAACCAGACCCCCGGTCACTAATGGGATCTTAACGAGACCTCCGGTCACTAATGAGACCCCCGGTCACTAAGAACACCCACGGTCACTAACGGAACACCCGGTCACTAATGGGACCCTAACGAGACCCCCCCGCTGAGATGTGAGGTACACCTCGCGTCCTCACATCTCAGCAGACCCGGGTCAAATATGTGACTGTTGTGGATTCTGAAAAGTATTCGAACCCAAAACAATTATGTATTTTACCCAGCTCTGCATCTCACAGTACACTACATTACATTTTATTTGGCAGACCTTTTTATCAAAAGGTACGCACAAAACAGTGTATATCAAGGTCATACAACAAACAACTGAAAACGGCAGATGAGGTACACATCAGTTTGACCCTAAGCCAATGGAAAACAAACCTTACACCTTAAACCCATCACAGAACTCATTCTGTGTAACTTTCAACGTCAGCGAGCGTGAATGAGCCACAGAGGCAGTGAAATCCACAGTCCAAAGAACATCACTCCAACGTGACTCTGCATCGCAGAGAACAATGACATATACATGCTCAGAGGCATTACAGGGAGGAACCGTGATAATGACAACACATTACACAATGCATACTGCACACTATACCCACTGGCAAGACAGAGACGGCACCAAAGGAACAGCATTGCAAACAGCATTCCAGAGCAACTCAACAGTGCTCACTACTTCCTTCAGACCTCCAGCAGTGGATTCTTCAACTAGGGCACATTTATGACTTCATAATACTCGGTTCCCAGGAAGCAGCCATCAAGTAAACAACTTTGTTTACTTGGAACGGTGCGTTAGATCTTTCCTTGTATTGCCCAAATACACTCGCAGAAATAAAGTGACAGTGGAGGTACATTATTGTTCTTCAAAGGATCAAATGTACCCTGAGAGTACATGTTCTCTGTGGGTACAAATGAGTATGCTTTACAAACAAAAAAGGTACAAATTTGCGATATGTATGTAATGCTGGCCCCCAGCGAAAAGCATTTGTACTTTTTTAGGCACTTTTCCTTCCTTTATTTCTGAGAGTGTACCGGTCGCTCAGCGACTGTGAGACTGTGAGAACAGCAGAAACCACAGATTGTACCGTACCGTACCTTGGCTGCTTCTGCAACCACAGAGGAAACAAACATAAATCAGATGTCAGGAGTGATTACACAGGAGCCAAGCACTGTTTACCAATGCATAGCATATTAATGAGATAACCTACCTTCCCCAATCCGCGCAATCAATTCAATTAACGAAGTAAACGCTTCGCTTTTTTTACCTCATCCCTGAGAAATGAGTTTTCTTGGCTAAACTAACAACTACACGCTTCTTACACGTCCAAACTCTTCCTCCACAACCTGGCAGCCATTTTGAGGACTGGAGAAGTTCAAAGTACAATGTACCAAAGTGCAGCAGATACCTTGGCTATTGCGTCTTACAGTATGTTTGCCCATCCCTTTTCCTGGAGATCTTCTGTCTTATACGGCAGGTTTTCGTTTCAGCCCTAACATGACACACCTGATGCTACTAATTAGCAGCTCAATGAGATCAAAAGCTATTGAATGAGATGTGCTTTCTTATGGTTGGACTGAAAACCTACTGTAAGGAAGATCGCCAGGAACAGGGTTGGGAAACTCTGCTCTAGCTGTTGAATGAGGCGTGCACTGTTAGCGTTGGAGTGAAAACCAACAGTCCAGAAGATTCTTCAGGAACAGGGTTGGGCAGCCTTGCTCTAGCTGTTAAATGAGGCGTGCTTTGCTAGTGTTGGAGTGAAAACCTACAGTACAGAAGATCTCCAGGAACAGGGTTGAGCAGCCCCGTCTTAGGGGAGCCCGAATCTATTGTATTGAAACTGGTACAGGGACCAACATGATTTAATTTCATCTCCATTTATGGCGAAGGTCTGTGGAGCCTCCAGAGCATGTTGTTATGGGTGTATATTATGTGCATGAACACAGATGCCAATGTGGATTCAAGTTCAGTACAGAGACAAAATCTGTTTTTCCTCTGCCACAAAAGAGCCATAGAAAGAAGGGGGTAGATTATTTCCATATGTGTGAATGATGTCATATTTAGCGATCTGAATAACATTCAAATGCTTCGGACTCCTGTGAAGCTCTCACGCACTTCCATAGGGGAGTTGGATTACAGCCAATCGCACAGCTTATTTTTGCACAGTATGACGAGCATCCCACTCATTCTTTGGACAGACTTTGGGTTTCTAATGCGTAGAATCTATTACATTCTCAACACAGAAATAATTCTATGGGTGGAGCCCTTTCACGAGAGCTTATTGAGAACCACTTCACTGAATTAATGCCTGTAATCATGCATCCGATTTGTCATGTAATACGAATATGAAAATATTGATGAGAAATAAACACGTGATTTGTCTATATAAAGCTGACAAAATTCTCATAAAACTCTCAATTTCCTGGAAGACAGTTTTTAGGATAAAACATTCTTCATGCAGATGGAATTTCCTTCACCACAGTAAATTCCACATCCCTTTCATTTCATTGGTACCTGGACAGTGGTGATTCAACTTCAGAGTTGCGCTCCACCAGCAATGAGGGGCAAGGCCAGCAGAGGAGGGCAAGCTCTCCTCCCTCGGGAATCACAGAAAACTACTCACTTCCCCAAACGCGTCGTGTACGCTCTGGCACTCAGAACCACAGTCTTCCATTAACCTCGCTGATTAAATGCTGTTCTTTTAATCAACTAAATTACCGCACAGCAGAGCATATAGTGCTATCGAGATGAGCATTTGCAGTGATTCCAAACAAACCGCTTGAGTTTACTCCCGGAGGACTGAACTGAACAAGATTAGACTAAATGCACGGTGCGCTTAAGATTGCGTTCATAATAAAGAGGAATCGCGTTAATGACTACAATGCAGGTATAAACGCTGGTAACAAGACGCTTAAAATCCCTTGATTGACAAAGAGAGAACGGCCATGCCCGGCACAGGATCTCCACACTGGTCCAAGCAGGTTTGAAGGTAATGACTCCCTGGCAGACGACCGTATACAACCGTTAAAGTCACGGTTATACGTCTGACCGTGATTTCCGAACTGCCAATCACCCGCAAACGCCCAGAATTACGGGTCCTATAACCACACATTTATCGCCCTTTCATACCAGTGGGTCTATGCCGTGTTTCCGCCTCTCTCCTCCCCTCGGAACAAAAGCCGACAGCCAATTTTAGATCTTACAGTGTTGCTAGCGAACTGACAGCCTGCCAAAAATAAAGCCAGCGGATTCCCAGAAGGCTGCATGCAAATGCGAGAGCTTAGGAGCTGACTGTCTGTCTGGGGCTTTATTCGCCCCAGGAAAAGAGGATCAAGCGGCAGCTAACGACACACGAAAGGGAGCGTGCCTTTGCCACTTTGTACCTCGTTTTCTTTGACGTCGTAGCGCGGGCAAAATTATGTTGCACTAGTTTTCCGATAACGCCTGGAAAAATACCTGTATATTTAAAGCCGTGTCGCCTGTCACCAGACAGCAGAATTAAATAACAACAGAGACACAGGGACCCTCTTCAGATGTGTCCATTATCCACTTCATCTCATTCACTCTTAGTAATAATACAGTAATACTACAAAGGCTTATCCATTCACAGACGTTATATTCATCGCGTAGCCTACGATATCACAAGAACGACTCACCCCATTGCTGCATGATTGCATTGTCATAATAAGGTAATTTGAGGCTTGAGCAGATTAGTTAGGAGAGTGAATAAAATATTAAGTGATAAAATGCATGGAAAATCAAACCCAAGGGGCAAGTACGCTGTACACCATCATGCTAAGACACAGCACACGATACAGGTCTCTGTGTGAGCAAAATATAACATATAACAAGTTCAGACACTTGAAATAATCACCCTTTAGATGCATCTTCCCAACCATCTGTCAGAACTAACAGCCACATACCAAACAGAAGTGAGAACCACATTTTCCTGTTACATTTTAATTTGCAGGATAGCAAACAATCATTTTATACAAATTTAAAAAGCTGCCAAAAATATGCAATAAATAATGAACGCATCTATACATTCACAAACAGACACATAGTGGACTGGGGGCCAGTGGTGAGAGATGCCATAGAAAGTTTATTAAATATGAATGCAGCATCTACATACTCCACAACAGAATATGTGGTATTATGATAGATAGGCTGGATAGGACAGATTTTGTGGTAACACCTTGCTAAGACACATATTCAGTCTGTGTAGAAGATACAATTTCTAGTTCAAGACAGACCATGACAGACTGTGCAGCATGATATCTGTCACAGTGATGACCCCAAAATGACCCCCCTGCCCACTCAATGTACTTGGTAGCCTGTGGTATCTCTGGTGTGTTGTGCACTACTCAGTAGACCAGAACCTCCTGTGAAATGCCAGTGTGTATTAAGAGAACAATTTGAATGCTACACAGAAGCCCATTTCAGGTGACACTGATGGCAACTCATTTTCCTTACTTTGCCTCTTGGGCCAAAAGGATTGCACGACTCGGTGGCTACGACCATGTGATTGCTTTGTCTTCCTTTAGGATTTCTGGGAATCGGTGGCAAAGAGGATTTGGGTATTTTGGCCTCTTCACACTTCCTCGAACACAGTTATTATATTCCCGCCCGTCTGTGTGCCAGGTGCATCCAATATCTCACCCGTAAGACGGATGAGCGTTCGAAAACCTCGAGAGAATTATGGTATCTGAGCGACGGAGGCCAGCCAGCCTTGAAATGCGGCTTTCGCTTTGTCAAAATATGCCAAGTTTAAACAAAAACGTTTCACAAATGTCTGCCACGAGGTTCCACAGGACCTGCGCGGGTGAGGTGCCTGAGTCAACAGGTGGATTCAGATTCGCACGGAGAGATGCCCACTACCCTGGGAGGTCTCTGCAGATCTTCGTAATCGCAACACTTCCTGGCACACAGGAAAATTGACCTTCTGGGTCAATGGTGTTGTGTAAAATAAGTGTGCTAAAATACAAGGCAATGCAACGGTCACTGTTAAGACTCCCAACATGCAATTAGGAAGGGTTGAACCTAATCTCCATTGATTTCATACTGTGTGTGTGTGTGTGTGTGTCTGTGTGTGCTTGCATGCGTGTGTGTGTGTATGCATACACTCAGCATACACTCTGTATGGGTAATGCTGAGAGTCAGCAGTACAGACAGAAAGCGTGTTAGTCTGAGTGGTTCTCCTTCAAAGGCACATCAATGTGCCGTCCTCTGTGTTTCTTGCAGATTACCCCCTGTTGACTTTCACCCAGCAGACTCACCAGCTTCTGTTATGCAAACGAAGCCACGGTTCAGTGCTGTCTGACAAATGGAGATGGTCTTTTGTGTGTGTGTGTATGTGTGTGTGTGTGTGCGTGTACCTGCGTGTGTGTCTGTATGCCTGTGTGTGTGTGTGTGTGTGTGTGTGTATGTGTGTGCCTGCGTGTGTGTGTGCGTATGCCTGCGTGCGTGTGTGTGTGTGTGTGTGTGTGCGCGTATGCCTGCGTGCGTGTGTTTGTGTGTGTGTGTGCATGCATGTATGCCTGTGTGTGTATGTGTGTCCTGGCTGAAGGAAATACAGCTCTTTCCAACTCATCTCAGCAGCCTACAGTCTCTCTTCAGCTGCCTCTCCCAGCCAATCACAGACGAGGAAGGGCGGTGGCCAAGGACAGACCTCTCAATCCGCCTGAACCCCTCGGCCCTCTCGTTCTGCCCAGGTCTGCCCATGTCGAATCCCCCTCCCCCTCGGCCATACCCACACCCGTGACCGAGATTTAAATTTCTATTTCAATTTCACTTCTCGGCTCACGCTATTTTATGGGGCTCTGAATGCAAATTGGAAGCCGTTTAATTAGACGGATGAAGAAAGACGGGCTTAATTGTTCCGCGAAACGTGCCCTAATACGCTTGTGTTCGCAAGAGGAATCTAATTGGAACATGATGAATAGTTTGAATGGAGGACGGTGTGAATGTAGCCTACTATTTTTTTAGGACACAACGGTGTTCCTTTCAGGGCCTGCACACGGTTGCACAAAACACTGACACTGGGGCTGGAGAAAGCCGGCAAGGGCCCCACATCCTTCACTAACACAGACTGCGAAACAAAACAACAAAGAAAGATTATTCCTGTTCCTAGTTTTTTTTTTTTTTTTTTTTGGTCAACATGAAAGCCAGTATCGCTTCGTGACTTGTTACTGTCCAAAGCACGCTTTAAAATCTATGGTTCAATAAACCAGCTGATTAATGGAGACGTTTCATTTTTGTGACTCAGGGGCTGGCTGGGATGAGAGTCTCTTAACTGTCATGCGTTTCTCTGACCGCATGGTAACATTTCACCTCTAAAAACCACCAGAACACATACAGTAATACGTATCGATTCACTGCCCTAAACAGGTACACACACTAAGTTGGCCTCAGCAAGTATTTTCTTATACTTAGACTTAAAATTTAGCTAAAAAAGACACAAATATTTCCACATTTCAAGATTTGCCAGGGGGGTAAGAAAATTGTTATGTCAAGCAAACAGTTAATTAGTTGCTCATTTTCTACTTGAAAGAAAAAAAGTAATTATAAGACGGAAAATAATACTTTATTTCTTGTAGTACTGGAGGCCTGCCGAGTCCATTCACTTCTATCTGAACTGTGGAGGCTCTGGACTCAGGAGAGTGCCACAGAAGTGTTTGTGCTTCTAGTACTGGAGAGGGGGGGGGGTTATTGAAATGACAGGGGACAGGGACAGGTGGAGGAGGTCAGAGGACAGCGGCGCGTGGCTAGATTGGGTTTCTCCTTCACTTGCTCTTGATGTGTGGGAAAGGGGAGCAGCTGCTGCCAGCTCCGCTCAAGGGTGAAGAAGAGGAGGAGGAGGAGGAGGAAGGGCAAGGCCTCAGGCCCGGTGCCTGCAGTGTGCCTGCCTCCGTACGATGCGGCACAGTGCCCTTACCACAGACATCGGTAAACCCCTTCTCCCTGCATACACCCTTCCTCTGCATTTTAGCAGTTACCGCTGATGCTCGAGCTCCCCTGTCAATGACCTTCCTCTGCAATTTAGCATTTAGCTCTGATGCGACAGCCCCCCCCTTGCCAAAACAATTCCCCTTCATTTTAGCAGTTTGCCCCAATGCTACAGCGCCCCTGCTAATGACCTTCCTCTGCATTTTAGCAGTTAGCTCCGATCGCCGCCATTGTGATCCATTTGGCACAGTCTGCACACGGAGATGCCTGCGATAAGAATTTGTTCCCCGTTATTATATTTAGCACGACGGCTGATGCGATTATGACACAGAATGTTTGTTTTCAATTAAGAGGGAAGCGTCTGAGTGTAAAATCAGTTAGCTCATTGTGCATTCGCAGGCAGTTAGAGGCAAACAGGGAATTTGTCCAAGCGTCTGGCTTAGCAGACGCAGGTGTGTAGGCTTGCTCTGGCATCGCCGTACTGTTTCGAATCATCTGCTCCGTTTATAGGGCCAGAGGATAGACTCTGTGACAATGCCGGAGGCACCACAGGTGAAGTTAGCGATGACGAATATATAAGATATTCTGCCGGGCTCATCGAAAAATGCTATTTTAGCACATTTTTACTGGAAACGCTCTGGATGAAACCCAAGAGTAACACATGAAAGAATGCATTCTTCCTTCACTGATTTTTTCCCTTAATGATGCACTTAAGTACTACTGTTCTCTTAAGCAGTCGTTCTCTGTTGTCCATTACGAGACACAAATTCCCTGGAGATTCTTAGGAAGGACGTTCAAAAACACACAATGAAAACATTCCCCATACGGGCACTTTCAAAAGTGCATCCATAACTTTGCGTTCTTAACATTTCTCCTTTAGAAATACTACAAAAATGCTCACCTTTAACACATTTTATGGTATAGGAAAATGTGACTGTAGTGGCACTAAAACTAAAATTGTTGCTCAGAATTCCAGATGGTGAAGTTTGGGAACGATTGCAAATGTAAGCTGATATCTAAAAAAAAAAGACAAATAGTAAAGCCCAGTTACTCTATGTGCACTGAACTACGCGTAACATGTATTCGCTAAAAGGTGGGGTGGAGTAGATCGGACTGTTCATTCATTACCAGAAGAGCACAAGGACAGGCCCTTCAGAACTACAAAGACACTCTTTTTTTTAATCAAGATCTGAACAAACAAATGACCCTGTCTCGACATTAAACTTCTGGAAATGAAATCCTTTGGCCAAAAGTTCCCCAAACTCAGGGCAGGCCTCTAACCGCCTCATTATGAGTGAGAATGAGACTGGTGGGGTCCGCACGCAGACCAGGCGAATCGAGGAAGCGGGCAGTAAAAACAGCAAATTTGTCTCGAAGGAGAGTGGCAGTGGGGGGTTCTGTTTTCTCACTGTTAATGACCCCCATACTCAGGGGGTACGCTGGCCCTCCTAGGCCCCGTGTCTGTTCGTTTGGCGGGCGGGAGAGACAGGCAGGGCGGGTTTCTCGGCCTGTCCTTCCCCTGGGCGGTTGGAAAAACGTCACCGGGCAAGGAGGGCGGGCAGACAGGAAGAAGCCTGAGTCCCTGGTGCCCGAGGTGGAACACACACAGGAAGTCTGCCCACCAAACCTGAAAATTGGTTGCAGGCCCGAGCAGGGGGGATGGAGGGAGAGAGGGGAGAGAGGAGAGAGAGGAGAGAGAGGCGAGGGGCCCCCCTCCACAGGCGGGGTAGTGCACGCGCCCGGGCCCTCTGCTCTAAACACCAGCACACAGATGTTTCTCCTCTCTCTGCCGAGGCCACTGGCTGCGCACGTCCCCAAGACTACAATGGCCCGCTGTTTTCACCCAAATAACCGAGGCACGCACGTCAAATAAACATTCCTCAAAATGATCATTTATTGACACTTGTCAGTTCTGGACCTACGGAGGACATGAACAATATAGACACACAGTAGAGAATAATGACATGGACCCTTGCAGGATTATTAGGGGTACAGGTAGCAGCGCTGCCTCCAAAATGGCGGCTACCTATTAATGCTGACATGGAGCAATATCCTGCAAGCTGCTCACACACACAAACGCACGCACACACGCACACAATACACACACGCACGCACACACGCTCACACACATGCACACACGCACACTCACACACACACTCACACACACTTACACACACACTTACACACACACACACACACACACACACACGCACACACACACGCACACACACACGCACACACACACGCGCGCGCACGCACACACACACACGCACAAGGCCACATACGGATCAGAATACCTTGAATGGTGACCAGGACAACCTTATTATGGAGGGTGCAGCCAAGCATTACGTAATTGGCACTGCTAGCCCTGCCATGACTTTTTAAGTGCTGGACTTAAGACCCTGGTGTGAAATCTCTCTAATTGACTGTATGTGAGACAGGGCAGGGGATGGGTTCAGAGATGCGATGGGAGGGACAGCACTCAATTCATCTGAAGGCATCATGGCCTCGTCAGGATGGGGAAGCGCTAAAATATGACCACATTAACAGCCTTATCGCTGTCTCATAACATAAATAACACTGTATTAATACTCTGCTGGGCTCAAGGTTAAGTGACAGAGGAGTTTTCACAGTATGTGCACGTATAGAGGGGGAGTAAAGAGGAGGGCAGACAATATTCTAGAAGGGTATATACAGGAGTGAAGTTCAACATGAATCACATGACCAGGTAAGACTCAGACTGACTGTAGGCTCCAAAAACACAGGTTTGCAAGACCTTAGAATTATGGTCCCACAAGAGTAAAAAATGTTGACAAAAATGAGTTAGATAAGTCATACATATGTTGTTTACAGGGTAATTTGGTACGATTTTGAGATTGTACAGCCAGAGTACTTTTATGGCGTCTGTCACATTGATCTCTGAAGAACAGCCCTGCATTTCAGTTTTGCTGTGTACAATTTGAAGACTTTGAAGCTCACTATCTCAAAACAGCTCAGAACGCAGATAGAACCTTACAATTCCAAGGTCACCATTGGTCAGCAGGGAAATCCTGCGGCTGTCAGAGCAGCTGAATACCATTATTAATCCATATTAAATTTCCCTCAGTAACCAAGCATTTTATAACACCGACACAATCAGTTCTGCTGACCGAGAATCGTTATTTCAGTCCCGTCATTCAGTTACAGCAGTATCGAATGTACCTGACCCACAACGGTGAGTTTTAATCACTATATGGCGTCGTTGAGTTGATTAATCAAGAGTTAACGGGTGATGTGGTGTGAGCAGTAAACAGAGCCTGTATTGACAAGCACGGCACGCACCCGGAAAAAACACTACAGCCCTATTGACAGAGCAGGAAATGCTTGGACATCATAAATAAAGCATTCATAGTTGTAACAAAGCACTCTCTTTATTAAAGCCACCACACTCTGTCCCTGAAACATAAGTACCCCATTGATTTAGGTGCATTTATCCAATAACATTAAATTGCCATTTTCTTTATAATTAATAACAATTTTTTTTTTTTTTCACCACTATTTCCCACTGATTGAATCGGAGAGTCAGGCCTGAGATGGCTCCCTGTTTGAGCAATCACAGCCACTGCTGTGGATGGAGAATAAATTCAAGCTTCTCGCTTGATTGCGAAGAAGTGCTGGTCCTCTGGCTACATAACACGCGGTAATGGGAGCGATACATCACAGCATGGATTTAATATCAACAAGGCCATTGTATTTTTTTGTACAAACCGAATTAGAATCTACGCATTGATTTCTGAAGACTCAGGTTTTTTCAGGTGAACACTAATGCAAAATTAGGATTGCATTAATCCCGATTTTATATGACATCATGTACAAATACATTTCAAGTCGTACAGTACGTTAATATTATATAAACAGCACAGATTTGATGAAATAATATCAATACAAAAATTCAAATAGAATGGTCACTCAATTAACTGAAAGCAAATACCCATAAACTTGTTGCAGAATCAATCCGATAGTGTCTCAGAGAAGATAACCTGAAGATATACCTGCACATTAAATGGAAACACCCAACTCATGGAGATGACTGGAGCCATATAATTATTCATATGCCAGCAGACATCTATTATTAATAGACATTATGAATATGCACTCATGCTGAAGGTGTGAAACAGACAGGGGTAGTGTGAGCGGCAGTGTGTGTGGAGTCCCAGCATAGCAGCAGATTGTTCTGCACTGCACTGCACTGCACACTCAGATGGGCCAAACCCAGCGTTAGCATTAGCGTTAGCACATACTGCCTCCTGCACTCAACTATAGTGGCTGTCTCAGTGTCACCTGACTGCTATCTCTCACTGAACCACACACACACACACACACACACACACACACCCCACACACACACACGCGCACACCCCCCCCCCCCCCCCCCGCCCCCCTCCACACACACACACACACACACACACACACACACACACACACCTACCAGCTGTCCAGTTCCAGCTCCAGCTCCAGCAGGGACTGAGTCTTCTCTGAAGTGCAGTGCAAACACCACATGTTGATCCCCGATCGCCCAAAATAATGTTACCATCGCCTGGCCCTCGGGCCTCAGATAAACGCTCGGTCACGGTTCCCACAGCGACGGGGTGAGTGGCAGGAGCAGGGCAGAGCTCCGGTCCAGCCAAGCCAAGCCCAGGCACACAACCCCACAAGCCCCACACACTCCTCTCTCTAACACCCTTCTGCTCCACAGCTCCTGGCAGCAGCCAGGCAGGCAGGGAGGGAGGGAGGGAGGGAGGGAGGGAGCTGGGGTAGTGCGGGTGGGCGTAGGGGGGTGTGTGCTAACTGGAGCCGGGGAGAGAGAGTGAGGGGGAGGCGGGGGGGGGGGAGAGAGAGCGAGGGGGAGGGGGAGGGAGGGGAATTCCTCCAGCGCCACACAACGCGCGCGCACGGCGCACGGAATACAAATGACCCGGGCCAACGGGGCGCCGGCTACGGCCCGTCTGATTGGCCACATGGGCAGGGGAAAAGAAAACCTTCCACGGGGAGGAAGAAAGGGAGAGGAAGAGAGAGAGAAAGAGAGGGGGAGAGAGAGAGAGATGGGGGAAAAGCGGGAGAGAAATGGGGGAGAAAGAGAGAGAGAGAGGGGGAGAGGGAGAAAGACTGAGAGACTGGATAACAGCCGGAACGGGCAGGAATGTGGCCGGGAGACAGCGTTGAGGAGAGAGCCCCTCTAATAATACCCTGCTCCAGGGCCCAGGCTGTGGGGCAGAGGGAGCCGGCGTGTCGCCCTCGCACACAGCTCCAGAGCCCCCAGCAGCCCCCCGGAGCAGACAGCCAGCCCCGCTTTGTGACAGGACAGACGCTGGACTCTGTTTACTGGAACAGCATGTGTGGGGCTCCTCTTAAAGGGCCAGCGCTGCTTTTCACTTCGCTTACTCCACAGCTTAGATTACCAAGCCACAGGGACTTGTAGCTACAGTAAATTTCACTTTTTGAGCAGCCGGTTCGAGGGACATCTAGGTCTACTGGAAACTTGATTCACCTCTCGTACATATCGTTTCCCCGAAATTCGTGATGCGTTTCCTCTCCTCCAGTTTCCAGTCATGATGAATGTGGCTGAGGGGCTCTGTAGCGCATTTCTCTGTCATTTCATCATCCCCCAAACTATGGGCGTGGGTCAACTGCCACACAGATCCTATCGCCCTGGTGCAGTCTAAGTCTGATGATACTCATCAGAGTTCTTAATTACCACCCCCCCCCCCCCCAGCATAGTCCAAACCGCCCCTCCAACAGTGGGGCTCGTTCTGCGATAATGAGGGACCTCAGAGGGAAAAAAAGCCGAATAACTCCCAGATGGCCGACAGTTTACAAGGCAACCAATCACCGGTGAGCGTCTGAAGATGGAGGTGACGATGCCCTCTAATTAGACGCCTGGACCTTCGCAGGGGGAGGGAGCAGTCATTTCCTCTGTCCCTCCTTTTCATGTCCCTCCTCTAAAGGCTGCGGAGCTGGAGCCCTGCCGAGAGGAGACCTTCAGCTCCCCGTGAGCCTCCACATCTGCCCCCCGCCACACGGTCGCCGCGGGGCCAACGCAGGCAGATGCCCGTCCGCTCCAGGCCCCGCCGGGTTATTTTGGGCCCCTTCAGACCGGAGCAGCTGTGTGGGGGACTCATGCCGTTGACTTATAAACTTAGCCGTCACCTGCCACGCTGCAAGCCCGGAGCAGCTATGGGGACGTATTTAGCTCAGGCCAACACAACCAGCGTTTCCTGTGGGGGGGGGGGGGGTGAGAACAGGCCTACATTCCCCAGCTCATGAGAGATGAGCATCTCATCTCTTCTTTCAACATGCCATGGTCTCGATCCAATGACAAAACAACTTCACTTTGAGGAACGAATTAGAAGTGCTTTCCCTTACCTTTCTGGTTACTTAAGCGACATCAGCAGACAGTTGGTGGGCTTGAGGTTGATATTATGGATGGATGCATTCTGATGAGATTCAATATACTGCATGTAATACCCATTAAATGAGTGTGGTGCTGTCAGGCTTGGTTTATGGTGAACTGATTTCTATTCAGATCCACTATGGAAATGTACAGGGCTGTCACGTAGCAGAAGGACATCCATCTTGTCTCCCCGTTCTTGCGGCAGGAGACCCATGTAAATGCTTTCGTATGTCTTAAGGAGCAGGAACTCCCGCATAAACCCTTCCGTAATGTACTCCCTGACAGATATACAGCCACTGAACACACGATCTCCAGTCACATGACGGGGGCCTCGAGAGTCAAGGTGATTCGCAATAGGTCACCATTTGTCAGAAGAGCTTACTGGTCACCATTAAGCAGAACCAGACCTGACAGAGGAAAACCCGTTCATGTTCTTTTAGTTTCTACACGACACTTTGAATAAACCAGAAAAGTGTCTCACAGCAAAAAAACAAGATTTAAGATCAGCATCTTCTCCCTTTTTTTAAACCCTACAATATGTATTGTTGTGATATTTTGACCGACGTCGCCCTCTTATTTTGAGCTAAGAAACGACGGATAACATCTCGCAGTCCACCGAATTCAGCAGTGAGCGGTCGTGCGAAGCGCATGAATAACCCTGGGGTGGTGCCGTGACTTACTGCCTTTGAGAGCTGCCTGACGGAGCGTATTACCGAGGGCTTACAAGCGTTTAATGTGGCTAACGCTAAAAGCACTGAGCAGCGTGGGGCTCCATTCCCTTCGTTTGGGAGAAAAAGCCGGCCGGCGTCACGCGAACACGTCCTGAACGCAAGCCAGCGACCGGGTCACGCTGAGCAAAGCGGTTCCCTTGTTCTGCACTTCCTCAATGTCACACACTCCCCACCTGTCCCCAGAGACCCTGCTTTCCCAGGGCCGGTCACGAGCCAACAACACGGCGCATTATTGGGCTTGTGGTGTTTACGAGAGATGACCTCGTTTATTAACTCATTCGAGAGCTTCATTTTTTCAGTACACAAATCCTCACAGACCGTCTGAATGAAAAATATCTGCTTTATTGCTAAATGAAATCATGAAATCATCGTTAAGTCCTTTGAGCCCAAAAGAAGCCCTCCTGAAAAAAAAGTAGCTGGTTGACCAGTTCAGACCAGCTCCACACTCAACATGGTTTGACCAGCTCAAGCTAGGTTTTGAAACAACTGGTAGTGGGTAATTTCAAGCTGGTCATAGCTGGATTTTACACCACAAAGGACATTAGCTTAACTACTATCAGGCAGGGAGCGTGTTTACATCTCCTTACTCCTCTACCTGCTGGTAATCCCACTATCAGTCACGGCTGTCACTGATGAAGTGACAGCACCCGCCTCAACATTCCAGGAGAGAGTGAGATCACAGCCGGGAGTTCGGCCAATCACAGGCCTCCTCAGAATTCCCATACCGTGTCTCCTGAACCTCTGAACACGCGTTCCAGCTTTGATTTCTTCCACACGGAAAAAAAAGGCAGAGCCAGGGAGCCTATCGTCTGGACTGTCTGATGAAAGCACCCTTGATTCAGTGCAGGGGAGCAGTGCGCTTCCAAGCAAAAATGTTAGGGAACAGGACTACGGTTTCCTCAGAGCGCAATTAGATGACTCACATCTCTAACACATCTTCTTCAAAAAGATTTATGTGTGAAAGAGAAGGAAAAAGGTTTTGGTTCTGCCGACAGTTAAGCAACAGGACTCCATTTCCTATTCTCCTCACTCACACGGTCTCCTTGTGGAGAGAGACAGAGAAGGAGAGAGAGAGAGAGAGAGAGAGAGAGAGGGAGAGGGAGAGGGAGTGGCAGAGTGAGAAAAAGAGGGAAGGGGGGAGAGGGAAGGAGAGAGAGAGGGAGACATGGAGGGACGGAGAGAGAGAGGGAGAGGGAGAGAGAGTGTCTGTGCTCATGGGAGACTGACTTCTATTTACCTTTCCATGTAAATTATATCTAGCGATGATGTCATGGAACAGGTCACATGTTTTCCTTTAGATGGGAACCGACTCACTGGATTCTGAAATCCACAGCCCCGGGTCTGGAAGCGATTAGAACAGTGAGGTCATAACAACCCACAATGGGCTTTATCTTTTCGGGAATTACGCGGTAATTTGTGCCATTTCAGCTGTAATACCGGGGCCTTCATTGCGAATAACGAGGAGCTTGTTCGCAGCGCGCTCGACTTCTTCATCATAATGCCCGGCAATCGAAATTTCTTTCACTGGCAGATGAAATGAGCTTGCGTCCCAACTCACACAAGGCCCTCAGTTCTCATCTAAATAATCACTGCCTACTACGAGTGAAGACGGAGAGGAGATGCGACTCAGCGAATAAAGCACTCCATCAGAATCACAAAGTGCGAAACGCGCTCGGCAGATTCGCATCGGAATCGTAAAAAAGATGGGCTGTCGGAAGAAATTGTGGCAGCTTTTTCAAATATCACGAAGCACATTAACAGGAGAGGCTTCCTATTACATGATTGCATATGAAGCCATCTCGTGCTGTACACTACCGCAATAAAAACTGTGCACAGTCAGTTAGCCACCGCGCCAAAACCAAAGCAAATAACTGGCTAAGGTACAATTCACAACTCGAGGCACACCGAGAATGCAAATGTGGGAAGTATACAGCGGATGACAGACGCGGTTGTTCACAGTGGGTTCTTCGGGAAACACAAACTGACGCCCTGTTTACGTATAGGTGTGTGGGAGTCTCCGGTGTTGTCCGTATCAGACAGGCTTCACTGTCGAAAGCCAGGGACCGCAGTCCAAGGAAGTCATGAGGAGTTGGGAGGGCATTTTACGCTCCAGAATATCATCATCACATAAACAATAACAATGATTACCATTAGAAGAGCTTAACTGCCGGCTAGCAGCATTAAACTTGGGTCTTTCATTTTCTCCTCGTGCAAGCCTTACAGCCATGGCGTAATTAGGAAGCCATGGCCCATCCACCGCTACTATAGAGCAGGTAGTTATGGCTCCTCCAGACTTTGTCCCAGACCCGAGACTGGTAATTAAGACCCATTACAGCCATGAGCAATGGTAGACATAAGCTCTGCAGCCACCACCTACTGCTCCGAATGTGTCCCCTGGACCCGACTGACTACTCACCAAATTAGCATAGAGGAATAGTTTTAATCGAGTTTTTAAAGCAGAATCAATTGAAAATGGACTGCAAGTGGGCGTTAAGACTGTTAGCCGTATGTTAAGTGCACCGCATTTACAGTGACAGTAAATATCGGTAATTCTCTCAAGAAAAGCAGGCTAATAGTTTAGCGTAACCGTTCAGAGGTAAGTTAGGGGAGCCATGAATGCAGGGCTTCCCCACCTTTGGATCGATTCTGAGACACACAAGCACACTAATACTCATGCCAGTTTTGTAGTAGTCCTACTCAAGTCCAGGACATGGTCTCCAGCAAAGATTGTAATGACTCTGGACAACTTGGACTTGACCATTTTTTAACTTGAACCTTTTTTTTTCTTTACTTGAACTTAACCAGGGACTTGCGACTCAAGACTTGTACTTGCAATAGCCTGTCAGACAGACTAAATTAAATGTGTCTAAAATGGCAAATTGTATATACTGTATGATGTGATCTAAATTATTACATCATAATTCTCAATGGTAGGCTATATTGGCCAGGTTATTTTGAAGTTTGAACCTTGCACACACAGTTCTGACTGTTTTACAGTACAAGGCCTCAACACTGTTGTGTACTATCCTATTTCTTTCTTTTAAATAAACTTTTAGAGAAACTCAAGCGCAGGCACATAAAAATGAATCTCACAAAACTCCTTGTTTGCTAGAAAAAAGAAAGAAAGAAAGAAGAACAACAGTTTTGTGTAATTCCAATGAGAATAGCGAGCAAACACAAAGTTAATTTCACTGGCAGGGTTCCTGCCCCTGCCGCCAAGGATCGGTAAAGGGCAGGAGTTAGAGGGGCTTGGCCGTGTTCCAAGACTCTGATCCCACCCCTGTGTGCCCTGGACTACATGTCCCAGCATCCCACAGGCTTCTGACCCAGAGGGGGAGATTAACCCTGATGCCAGCAGAGTGTGCTATAACCCGCTGTGCCAGACAAACAAGTGACCACAGTCTGTTTCCTGTACAATAGGACAATATTACATAAAATGAATATTACAAATTCATGTGACTGCAGCTCTTATAAAGGGGTCGAGTAACTCCCGCTTATCCAAGATAATCTCCCAGCAGTGGCTCTCCTTACCTCCCCAGGCCCAGTACAGTACATGCCTCAGTACAGTCTCCATGCAATTAAAGCAAAGCCAGGTATTGACCGGGAGGCTAAACATAGCGGAGGGTGCATCAGAGGTCCCATCCATTTAGAGCACTACATACTGTTCCACAGGAGGGGTCAAAGAGCTGAAAGAGCTGGGCGCCAGGTGGAGGAGATGATGCAGGAATCTGCACATGCATTATTATTATTACTGGCATTTGGCAGATGCTCTTATCTGGAGTGACGTACAGTTGATTAGACTAAGCAGGAGACAATCCTCCCCTGGAGCAATGCAGGGTTAAGGGCCTTGCTCAAGGGCCGAACAGCTGTGCGGATTTTATTATGGCTACACAGGGATTAGAACCGACGTCCTTGCGTGTCTCAGTCAGTTACCTTAACCACTACGCTACAGGCCTCCCCCACATGTGGCGCGATAACCGCCACGCGCTGTCTCTGGGGGTTAATTAGCGCCAAGGCATCTGTGTTTTAATTTATAATCTCAGGCTCATGGCGCAATAAAACTAAAACCACGATAAACGGGAAATGAAGCGTGGGGACGGTGGACACGGGCGCTTCTGCGTGCGTTGTTTCGGTTTCGTTTAGGCCCGTATCACCTGTGCTTCCCCTTTCGAAGGAAGAGAACGCACTCGTAATGTCACATCGATTTCCCTTCACAGCGATGAGAATGTCATGCCCACTAAAATAATATTAGCACATTGTCTCCGTTCCGTGCTCAAGCCATTATGTTCAGTACATAAACGCAGGCGGAGTGTGCTAGCGAGAGACACGCAATTATCAATCATTTTGAACTTTCTGGCCCTTCACTGTGAAAATGTTGTGCTTGCTCAATACTAACATGAGCGGGGGACGGACGTGTTAATGCGTTACAAGTACAGGCTCTATATATTTGCTCAGACAGTTTTATGGACAGTCTACTAGTCCAGATAATAACAGCTTGAAGCCACCGGTCTTCATCCAGCAGACGCCATTAAACCATGTTCCTTTTCCGGTTAATGCCATCACTTCAGAAAGTCTCTGCCGCCAGCACAAACGCCTCATTACAGGACGGACAGGAAGTCAGCCCAATTCTCCAGAAAGACCTCCGGAGATGTCAAACGTCCTGCGCCGGTGCCCACCACTCGAACAGCAGCGGGAAACCGCGGCCAAAGCTGTCCGCATTTGACATTTCACCTCCGGAGAGCCCAAAACAGGAACAGCAGTCTGACAACCGGGCAGTCAGATGTTCCATTGTGAAGCTGGAGGAGCTTCAGACAGGAAAATAAACCTACAGGTGCCCGCCCCCCCCCCCCCTCCCCCTTCTTTCATCTGTTGGATTTTGACAAGAAGTATTACAAGACAAATTTTGCACAAGGCTACTGTTCACACGGGAACATTTTGCATTAATAACATCTTTGTGCTCGATCTGAAAGCACACACGCGCGCGTATGTGATGACAGAGGGCTCAGTGAGGAGTTTAATTATGCAGCTCTAAATTAAAGAGACAGTGTCCGGTTGTTTACGCAGCCCGTGCCGGAGGAGACAGCAGACAGTGCAGCACTGTGGCTAAGCCGCTCCTACTGAGCATGCTCAGTGCGCTTCGGCCGGTCACAGCCTCAATGTGACCACAGAGAGTATAAATAAACAGAGGGCAGGTTGGGTCTCGTGTTCCCGGCTCCCTCAGCTCTCCCTGGGGCTGTGTGTGTGTGTGTGTGTGCGTGTCACAGGGGAGGAGGGCGCCATCTGTTGGTCAAAAGCTGCACTGCTGCCACCCGACACCTCCTATTGGTCACTCCCAGAGGAATGTGAGGCCTGATCAAGACATTGTAGGGAAGAGAGTGGACAACAAGGGCTGATCCATTTCAGGATTTTGAGCCAACTTCTGCTCTTATTTACCGAATTAGCTCAATCATATCTTGGTCTGACATTTGTATGAGCACCAGCAACCGTAACTATTTTCCTGTGCTCAAGTACAGGAGTGAACCAGTACAGTTCATAGAAGTGCCAGAAAACTAAAACGGAGGTGATTGGGTGGAACGAAAACCTGCACACAGATCGGCTCTCCAGGACCGGAGTTGTGCAAGCCTGGAGTGGATGCTAGCAGCCAGTGTGCAGCAGACAGTGTGCGTCACTCAATTGTTTTGTGATCCAGACAGCTCGCTCGTTTGAAGAGAAGAGGGAAAAGGTAACCTTCTCTGACACTCAGGGAGCTGGTGCTGTGCTGAGCCTGATGGAAATGCCACTCCAATCCTCCCCTGCACAGTCCCATCCCATGATACGTATCGCAACAGAATCAAACATCCTGTATTAAGGGATTACAGGGGCTGATATGATACCCTGCCATTTTTTATATTTTATATTATAATGGAAATCATGACTGAGTTTCCAGATGGATGGGCTGCCTTTTTCTTCATGAGAGACAGAACTAAGAGTGAGAGGGACAGGGAGAGCTTTATTGAATCATAAATATGTTAAATAATTTACTAGAATGATGAAAAAGCAAACATTAAATACCAAATTTCCCAAAAGACACCGCAAAGCCATATTTAAAGGCCTCTTTAAAGTGGAGAATGTTTGTATATCAAATGTGTTATTGATATTTCCAGAGAAAATGTGTCCAGGCAAGTCTCCCAAAAAACCCTTCCATATGCATTAGGCTTTGCCACTGGACAAGACCAAGAGAATAAGAGGTTAACTAACAATAATACTAAACTAACTACTAATAACAAAACTGCAATCAGACCAGATACACTGGCTCTACCCGCCCATGGACACCTAGCCAAATCACGAGATATTTCAACCACAGCAGTCATACAAAGGGCAAACATTTGGGCAAAGCACCGAGAACGATTCCACCGTCCTTGAGCTAACAGTGAGAGCCGTCTGCACCAGAGGGCTGAGAAATGCAGCAGTGTTGATTCACCGGCACGCCCGTGCCGCCGCCGTCTAATCTCCCAGCAGCCACGGCACCGCTCATCAATTCACCCTGCACGCTGATCCGTGAACCGGAGGCCCAAACACTCCTATGATGTGGCACCTCAAGGTGAGTCCCAACAGCAGCGCTGCTGTCATTCCGTTTCCAAGCAACTGCCGTCGCTTAATCGGGAAATATGAAGCGCTCTTTTCGCGCACGATTCCCGACGGATTTCTTTCAATCTAACGTTTTCAAAAGTAGGCTATCAGGCGTTGCGATTATAAATGGATAAGACAATTGTAAACAAACCTATTTTTGAGAACTGAACACAGTAAAGGTAAGGAAAATGCCTAAAAAAAGTACAAATGCTTGTTGCTGGGTTGATATCGTACACAGGTATATGCTACATATAATTGTACCCATAGCAATATGGAGTTAATTTGTACCTTTTTTGCTTGACAAATGTCGCCAAAAAGAACATTACTGTACTTGGAAGAACAAAAACGAAAAAAAGTACCACCACTGTCACTTCATTTCTGCGAGTGTAGGATAAAAAAAAAAGTCAGGTGTTAAAATCAAACGAATGCCCTGCGGATGGCTGAAAGACCCGCGGGCTCTGTCTGTCAGGATGCAAGGAAGCAGTCAGCAGAACTGAAATGATTACAACCTACCGTGCTGGGCCCTCTCCGCTCTCTCCCCAGGCCCACTGAAGCTCCCCGGCCTGACAGAGACCCGACTGCCAGACCTCAACGCTGGAGCCTGCGCCGCGTCGAAAACGGATCGGTCGCTGGCACTAGCCCCGCTCTCCTTCCTTCCGTCTCCGCGGTCGATCAGGGAGTGAGACGGCTACTCCTGCCCGTACCGGCACGATAGGGCTCCTCTCCCCGGGAGGGTGTCCGGCCGCTGGGCTGTGGACTCGGGGCGGCGGGGCAGAGACACTGGGGCTATTGAGCGGCACGCGGCACCTCCCTGCTCCGCAGACAGCGCCAGCTCGGGGCGCTGTTTGTGTTGGCAGCGGGTATAAAGGCTGCCTTTTCTCGCGCCTGTCGCACCGTATATTTTCCACCTCTGCCCGGGGGGGGGGAAGAGCAGACGCTCGAAACAGGGGAGCTGCCCTACACTGGTATTATGTCTAAATGGGTCAGGCTGTGCTTCCGTGACAAAGGGAGAGCGTTTATGTCTAACGCGTTAACCCAAAACTCCAGTTCAGACTTGCGAGGCTGGTTCTCCAATTCTGGGTGCAATTTCAAAACAATTCCGCTATTTCACAAGGCGGACTCTCTTCTGACGGGGCCATAATGTGATGGCACTGGGCTGTTTCCAGGACGGCTCATGGGAGAAACCTTATTTTCTGACCCGTCGCATGTGGTCAGAAAATATATTTAGACGAGACCAAAACAACACTTCCATTTTTGTAACACTTACCATTTATCGCAGGAAATAAGGGTGTAGGCCCTACAAATAATGGTAACACAAAGCTAAATGACAAAATAGAGCATTACATGCTGTCCTCAAAACAGAACCTTTGAATAAAACTGCTTAATTAAAACTGATATGATTTTGATTAAAAGTATATAAAAGGAGAGGAAACGATTTTTAATTGTTCCATTTCTCTTGCATTTTTGTGGACTTGAACACAACAGATTTTCAGAAGAAATAAGTGTGTATTTCTTTTTAATATCTTGTACTAGAGGGAGAAAAATATCTAGGTAGTCACAGCTCTATAAATTTCCAGCAGTTCATATGCTCAATTTTACTTAAACATGTGGCAAGTTTTTGCAATGACTTCACAGAACAGATGGAAAAGTCATGTTGTTGAAATTGGGGGGGGGGAATTCCTTTGAAAGACTCAAATCAAAACCTTGAGAAGGAGATCTCAAAGACACGTGGAATAGGCCTAGAGTTTCAACATATATAAATGAGAACAACTAGCCTACACTGAAATAAAGAATCACGATTCATGTAAACAAGACAGAATCACTCCAGTTCTTGGGTATCAAGGTCAGTATCAGTACACACAGGAACCATCTGTTTCAAACACAAATAAATGAGACGTTTCATAATGTGATTGTAATTTTCTCAAGCCAGAGTTTGACATTCAACTAGCCAATCTCTGCCAAAAGCCATTTAGTAACGAGTATCCTTCATCGCTAAGCACAATGACCTCAAATAAACGCATCTAACCGCAAAATTACATTTGGCAACACAGGACTCTGGCTCTTCACGAACGTGAATTACAGAGAGTTTTTGTTTGCAAACATTTACAGTACATTTGTACACTCCTTCACAGTCTCCAGTGGAGAAATGATATTACAATACAATTGTGGCCTGTCAATATCTTCATAAGACACGCTTTATACATACATGTACCAACTGGGATGCTGCGCACCACAACACATCAATAAACATTAAACTTAACATTTATTTTAAAAAAAGGCTGTTTTTTTCCTAAGCCCCACTCCACTCTTCAGATAGTTATGCAGAGCTCAAACCGACTGGATTGCGTTTTTTTTCCCCCTACATGTGCCAGATCTCCTGCAGAGAAGAGGACCTCTTCAGTGGTCGTCTGTACAGGCTAATCTGGGCCAAATAAGCGTCTCGGGTTGGGAATTCCTTGAATTTTCCTTGAGACCGAGCCAGACAGCTAAAGCACTAAAAATGAGAGAATAAGCGGGTGGATTTGAAATTTATATTAAATATGGTTAAGTTCTAAATGTTTAGAAATAGCTGGCAACTGCAATTGTGCAGTGCCTCCAAAAGCGAAGAAACAAAAAATGTAATGTTAATGTACAGCACACCTGAAAAAATTGCACTGCAGTTTTCTCCTTTTTGATGGAGACTGGCTCTATTACTGGTCTTCAGGACACTGCTCTGGGGTCAGGTATACACCACAGAATCTATGACAGTCCAAAAGGACCTTAAACTGGACCTGGACATGAAACCAGGCACATTTGGCGCATCAAAAGGGCAGTGGTAACCAACACTGCTGCTGGAGATTTACCATCCTGTAGGTTTTAATTTCAACCCTAATTTGGCACAACACAATGTCTAGCTGCTGTGTTCAGGTTGGAGTGAAAACCGACAGGACAGTATATCTCCAGGGACAGGGTTGGTAATCACTGCTTTAGCCCACAATAATGCCTCTGGAAGTGGTTTTCTTTAATGGCACTGAAACGGATGTGTATGCAGGATACACCTGTCATCTGACCCTACCAAACACTGGACAGTTATCAATTAAAAAGAGCTTTAACAGAATCATTCTCAGTGTCTCCCCGGTGATGGAGCAGTGATGTTTGCAAAATACATTTTTCAAAGCTAGTTCACAACCAGTTAATAGCCGGTAAGGAAAACAGAGAAGAAGAGAGATTTGGATCATTCAAACAACAGTTCCACCAAACCCAGTAGCATCCCTTCCCGACTACCTTCTCCACTGCCAGGACTGCTCAGCCTGCTGGTATAGTCCTTACCACGTTTCCACAGTCTAGACAGCAGAACTGGTGATGACGCGTTCGGTCCTCAAAGGAGCTCTGTCTTGGCCCCGCTTCAGTTCACTCTCCTCTGAAACAGCCGGGTTCCACAAAGACCTTTGCCCCGCAGAACAATACCGCTAATCTGTAGATCTCTCGCTACAGACAGATGTTTGGACAACCTGCAGCGTCAGCCGTTTGTCAAAGGAAATCCTGCCCTGGTGTCAGCCCCTCTCTCTTTTTCCAAAACGTCGCAAATCTGAGCTGCGTAGAGCAGCGCAAACAGGCAATGGGAACGAGAGAGAGAGTCAGCGATACAGAACTGATGGTAACCAAGGAAGTGCAGACTTCCGTAAGGGTGTGACACGCTGGCATGAAGATAAGTAGCATGCTTTCCTAGAAGCGTGTTGTGAAACACGCCCTGAGCCGTTTCACATAAACCGCAGCTCTGAAGCACACACACAAGGTGGTCCAAGGTGATTATACTTTTCAAACAACTTCCTGTTTAAGTATACGGATCAATATTTTGTATTCAGTGCAGCCTCATTTTATCCAAATAATAAATCGCATCCAGGTTAATAAAGTTCATTCAAAAAGAGTAGCTGCATGGGTTTTGAGGAAGAACAGTCCGCCTAGGAAGATGTACTGACCTACGGGTTCATATCCTCAAAAGACTGCCATCAGAGTGCATTCAACCTTTCCTTTTCCAGTAAAAAAAAGGAAGGCCAGTCAGCAGAGTAGGATGTCACGAGGAGAACCATTCCGGGAAGGAAAGAAGAGTGATTGTTTTTCAGGAAGAGAAGAAAAATGCATACGGTATCTGGGAGAGGAGCTCCCCCGCCGGCCGTTTGTCTTTATGAACGGCGCTCAAAACAAAAAGCCATATGACGGGCGACTGGTCTCCCACAAACACTTTCCTACTCCCTTTCCTACTCCCGTTCTCTAAAAGAGCCCGGGGATTCAAGGTCATTAAATAAAGGGGGTACAAGCTGCACCTAAAAATGGATGAAAACATCAGTGTGTAACAGAGAACGGCAAACTGAAAGATCCAGGAGTGATTTATCGTCAGGTTTTTCTTTCCCCCTGAAAATAACCGTAATAGGGACCTGAGGGCTTCCATTCTGAACACAAGTCTCAACAACCCCTTTGCAAAGCCAAGCAGCAGTGACTCCGCTGAATTTGACGTAACAGAAATGCAGCTAGCACTCCTCGGGGCTGGCCTTCCCTGCCCTTGGGGATGATTCTTACCTCGGTCGAGGTCACGAGCACAACCACGGTACGCAGAACACGCCCTGCAGCAGGAACCTCCCGCTTCACCGAACACTTCCTCCTCCTTGTCTACCGTCTCCACCGATCTGGCATCAACACCATCCAACATCCTTCCAAAGCCCAACTCAAACCATCACACGAGGGCCACTCACAACCTGCAAAAGCAGTCTCTAAAAGAACCTTCTTTCGTACAAAAAAAAAAAAAACAGGACTAAAGCAGGTCCATTTTTCCGACTCCACCAACTTTTGTGAGAATGTGCCTTTACGAGAAGTCCAATTACAGAAGACTCTGGCTTGTGCTTTCACTTTCAAGTCTCTTGTTAACAAATGCCTGGCAGTGACTAACTCGCCCCTCTTTTCATCCAGACCAAACAGTGTAACAGCCCATGACTCATTCCCATGAGATGGAACGCAGTGATGCCCCTCCGTTTGTTGCTCAAGAACTGGGACAGCCTGGATCTGAGCAAAAGAAACCATTACTGCATCTACCGTAATGAAAAACACAGAGGACAAACACCAATTAGTCTGACCGCGTGCAGAAAATGTGTGTGCATTCCAGGCAGAGCAGGAAAACAGATTAGAGAGAGGAGCTCAATCCTGGTGGTAAATCTGGAATAAGTCTCATAGACAGGCACAAGAGCAGGGCCAGGTTAACCCTGAATGTGCCGGTAATCAGTGCTATGACAGATTGCGTGGGTAATGGGAGAAGAGAGCAGTCAACCGAGCATTTTTTGGCTGGATTTTCCTCTGCGCGTCCTTGCGGACATTCCCATGGGTGGCGGTCTTGGCTGCTGACCGATCGGCTGTCAGTGACCTTCCCCGACATCACTGAGGTCTTTGCGCTTTGCAACAGCGCCATAATGAGAGGGCGAAATATGACACCTGCATCACTGGGCATAGTCCAGAGCACCCTGCTCCATCTTGATTTGAAATGCCTTTTCGAGCACCGTCGCGAGGGGGAAAACATCAATCTGGGGGCTCGTCTCTCGCGTTTGGAACGCAGCGCGGCTTCTCAGGACCTAACGAGCGCCACCGTGCCAGTCTTTTTTTTTTTTTTGGGCGTTAAGAGACGTGCTGTACCTCGTTATCACAGCATCGCTGCATTCCAAAAGGAGGCCATGAACTAATCTGAAAACTCGGCGCTTTACACTCCTGCTCAGAGTCTGTATCATAGACCGTATAACATCCGTATGCTTGATCAACTATCGACATCGCACTGAAAACAAAAGCAGTGGAGGGTGGATCCTCATCGACCAGCAAATCAGTTTCCTCCTTCGGGCTAATTATTTAAACCCCTCGATTAGCACGGATTTTCCACCCCCCTCCCCCACAACAGGACACGCTAATCGGGAGAGAGGAACGCCCAGGGAGGGATTTAGAGGGAGAGAGAAACCCGCTACACAAAAAGCCCAGGCAGGGCAGCCGGCAGGAAACCATCTGTTCATGGGGCTGCGTTGTTGGAAAGAAAGTTCCCCAAGTCCAGTTTTGCTTGGCTGAGGTCTGGGAACAGCGGGTTCAGTGTGAAAGCAGCAGTCTAAATGCACTGGCTTCAGGCAAAAACGTGTTAAAGACCAATGTAAAGGTCTCCTTGTTTACCGAGAAATAGCACATCACATTGCAACTTTACAACGCTGGACAACCATGGAATTGTTCCAGCCATTTAGTGCTTTGGTTACTCTTCTACTATATTTTACTGAGACTAAAAATATTGAAAAATAAAACTGAATGAGGAACTTGCATTACCTAATAATATTTGACATGCATTAAAGGTATAAGGCCGGTCAAGTAAGGTGACCACGCCGATATGAACAAGCACTGCTTTCAGCAGAAGCGTTCAAATGATAAAACAAGAATTGTTGCAATAATGTACGCATTACTAATGAATATGAATCTTCATTTTGCTGTGAAGGTATATGCTGTAACTCTTTTCTCTTTTTTACGATGACAACCCAGGGAAACGAGGCCAGGGATCTGAAGGGACTGCATGGCCAATGGGCGGCAGGGGGCGATGCCTGTGGATGGAGCGGGCGGGGCTCAGTCATGGGTGAAATGGATTCCACAATGAACCACGGCTATGACAACGGTGTGTAAGGTAGGCTGGTCTCTGATGGATGCCACAACAAAGGTATTTGGTCAATCAGGTTTGCGAGGTAGACGGCATACTGGCTCACCAGAAGGCACAAAGCGTGAATAATGTCTTCGTGGTGCACTCGGTCATTACGGAGCCCGCAAGCCACAAACTGCCAATAATGGACCACGGTTTTCATAACCCTCACCCCACAAGCCTCCAAAAGAAACTGGAGCTGAATATAGTGACCATGGAGGCATGACCCCAGTATTTGGGAGCTCTGGAAGTCACACAGAAGTGGTAACTTGACAAGTGACAAATGCAGACCAGGAGGTAACTTGTATGCCTGTCTGAGTCACCTTTCCACCAATGCCAAGCTTTGGAACCTTACCCCAGTCCCTCCCTGTAAAATTCCACCAACTTAATCTCACAGCGGGCAAAGGAAGTGTATTAGGCAAGAAGTGAGACACTTGAAGTCTATTAAAGGTTAATGGTGTCAGGCTCATTTGCATGCATAATGAGTCGTTGTTGACTCCAATAAATTAAAACAACTCAGGAGGTCACTAGCAAAGAAACCCATCCAGCTTTCATAGGGGGGGCATTTCACAATAGGCTGCATTGGGAATGATGAGCATATGATATCAAGCTTTAATGACATTCATTACATTTTATAATTAAATAAAGCTATTTTAAGACTTTAGTTTTGTATACTATGGAAATAGTTGAATGCTTTGTAGATGCTTGAGTTGAGGAGACTGTTGTTGAGTTCCTGGTTTGAGTTTTGCCGGCCACAGATAAATCTGACAAATCTGACACTGGTACCATTGGCAAAAGGGCAGGGAGAGCCAAACATCCCTTACACACAAGGAAGTCAAAGACAATTCCAAACCACTGTGGCATCAGGTAGCATTTGCTTTAGAGTTACTGCCTTGGCTTTAGCTTTGTTTTAGCGTACTCAATCCCTTCACAAACAAGGTTTTGTTTTGATGATAAATTATTACTGTACACAGGAAATATTTACAGGAATACTGTGCCTGACACATGAGTAACCACTGTGCAGTTTGGTAGTATCTAAATGCAGTCTGAACTCAGCCTTTCCAAACAAATAGTTTTAACTACACTGATGAGGCAAAAATCCAAAACTGGCATTTTTCCCAGTCGATGCCTTAATTAATTCCAGTGTTTCTACATAATAATACAAACATACATATCCTCCTACTATTCATAATAATCGTAATCACAAATAACAGCGACGACACCGCCTCATATTCATTCACTCAAAAAAAGATTCCAGTGTTGAAAACTGCTGCATCATCCTACCAGCGAAAGCACCATTGACACAAACACCGCTCCGGCTCCTGGAATTTCAGAACTCACATCCGGAGGTTCGCCTTCCCAGGAGCCCTCACTCTTCCCGCTTTGTTTTCCCCCTTTTACGCGCCCCGAGGAAGAGAGGACACGTCTCTCTGTATGCACGACCTTCAGCGCGTTGACGGAGCCGAAGACAAGGAAGGATGACCCCCCGTCGCGCACACATGCCGGTGAGTCACAGACCAGCTCTTCCCTTCGCGGAGAGACAGACAGCCGGCCCCCACTCAGCCTCCTAATTACAAGGTGAGTTCTGGGAGAGATGAAGAGGGTTCTCCTCCCAGATGGACACGGAGCAGCCAGTCTGCCATTTTCAATTCATCCCCCTTAAATGCCAGACAATGTTGTGGGTTATCGCTGGCAAAATACTGGGGAATTCTCCACACAGAACAGTAATGGCTTCAGAACAGTAGCCAGGCTATCATAACAACCCCCCCCCCCCCACCCCCCCCACACACACACACCCACACACACACACACAAACGACAAACCCACACTCACCACCCAAAAAAGAAAACAAATCTAAATTGTAGCCACAACAAGTCTATTTCACAGACGTTGTTTACATGCAGGGTTCATGAGTAGGCCAGATAAGAACTTCTCATTTATTTCACCTGTAGAGGCAGAAAAAGGCTCAAAACACAGAAGGAGAAGTGATATGTCAATAAAGGGAATCTTTCTGAGAAATGGAAGTGTAGACAGGCTTTACTGGGCCTATAAAACTATAACAAATAATAACTTTATCTATTACCTGCAATCTGACAAAATAATATTACATTCTGCCTCCAAAATAACTGCATTTTTACTCTGGTGTCAACATCCATTTGAATCTGCGATAACTTGAAGAAAATACAATCAGGTGCCTGAAGCATTAATCAGCACAACAACAGGAAATCCCAGCTGATTCTGCGCTTGTGCATAACCACAGAAAAATTCATTATTGCTGCATTATCTGATACAAAACAGATTAATGGAACATAATCTCCAAAACACAAAATCCCCTCAAGGACAAAAATAAACATGTCGGTTTCAACATGAGTCTAAACCCCTCAACCCAAGCTGATATATTTATGTTATTTATAAACCAAAAGCATGTGCGTGAGAGAGTGAGCATGCAAGAGAGGAGAGAGAGAGAGAGAACGTGAGAGAGAGAAAGAGCAAGCAAGAGAAAAGAGAGAAAGAGCGAGAGAGAGCGAGAGAAATAAAGAGCATCATGCGGGGTACATTTAATTAGTTCTAATGGTCGGGTGAGGGAGGCTGTCCATTCGGTAAGCGAGCGTAATTTGTTTAGGTCAGCCGTTTCCACAGATTGGGAAGGGTCTGATGTAATGTGCAATCTCAGGAACAATTTCAGAAATCAATGTGAATTCATCACGGAGCCGCCTCGGCACGGCAATACATTTAATTGAAAAGCCACAAAAAAAAGGACGGGCTCCCTCCCTCCCTCTCCCTCTCTCTCTCTCTCTCTCCCTCCCTCCCTCTACACCCCCGGCAGGAATGGATGTAGCTCCCCGGGGAGACGAGTCTTGCTCACGACCGAGGGGCACCGGGGGCTGGCTGCCTTGTTCTGAAAGCCCGTGGCAGCCGTCCCTGGAACTTAAAGCGCCCGAGCGTTCCGCTTACTAAGCGGAGCCCCGTGTCCTCCAGGCGAGCGCCGCATCATCACCAGGATGACATCAGACTACGGAATGCAGGAGCAGCACAAACATCTCGCCCTGCACAGCTGCAGTCCCTGCCGCCTGGCGCCCCCCGTGAAACGCAAGCACCCTGTCCGTACCCGGCCCCAGCACCCGCTCCCTACCCGCCCCTCTACCCGCTCTGCACACGCCCGGTACCCACCCCTGAACCCCAACTCTGCACCCCCTCACTCCCCTGCCGCAAATCCACCTACCTCTCTCAGGGCTTCTGCACTCCAGCCGGCGACCGGCAAAAACATCAGCAGCGCCCTGCCAGAGCCGGGACACCCTCTCTCGCTCTCTCTCTCCCTCTCTCCCTCTCTCTCCCCCGCTCTCTCTCTCTCTCTCTCTCTCTCTCTCTGCAGTAGGCTTGGCGGAGCAGAGGGAAGGAGCAGCGGGTGGGAGGGTGTGGGGAGCAGGGCTGCTTCCAGCCCGGGAGGCTGGGAGGATGAGGGAGCGCCAGGGACGTGCAGCTGACGGATTAACTGATCCGCACCTTCACCTAAACAACGCTGAGCGGAGCTGGGCTCGGCCCTGTGGCGCTCTACCCCTCCTCCCGCGCCTCTCTCTCTCTCTCTCTCTCTCTCAGTCACTCACTCTCCCTCTCCAGCTCTCTGCTCTCTCCCCCTCCCCCTTACTTCCTCACACCCTTCATCTCTCTCTGTTCCCCCCCTCCCTCTCTCTCTCACTCTGTCCTTCTCTCCTTCCCTCTGTCCCTCTCTCACTCTCTCTCTCTCTCTGTGTCCCTCTCTGTCTCTCCCCCATCAGTACGGCTGTGAGCAGTGTGGCTCAGCCGCTTCTGTGTGCTGTGTGCTGCAAGGTCACTGCTTGTTCCTGGACAAACAACGGTGGAGAGGAGAGGGGGAGCTGTAAGCAGCAGTGAGGAGAAGAGGGAAGAGGACAGAGAGTAGAGGAGAAGAGAGGAGGAGAGAGTAGAGAGAGAGAGAGGTGCACTATGATAACATTAGTGATCTGAGCCATATGTGCCACTTCACACAAACAAGGGAGTCCATCACAAAATGAAAACGAGAAAAACTAACCCTCAACCTCGTACCGACTGCTCCAAGCACAGTTGCTGTCCATCATACTTAGCTTCTTTCTGCTCGCCCTACCTTCTCCCAGACAGACACAACCCTGATAGAGATACTCAGCCCTGTCATGCCCAAGCGCATATTCACCCCGACACTCACTGTGGTAGTCGCATACTGCGGTAGGCAAGAAGAGACATCTGCGGAGGCTTTCCGGAGGGGTATGAATACCCAGCGATCCGACCCCCTGTTCCCCAGCCCCTCTCCGGGTACTCCCAAAGCCAGGAGGTGCCACAGAACACACTAGCCACCCACCAGAGTGCGATTACAGCTCTGTGTGTTTTTCCTGACTCCTGTTTGTGGGATTAATGCTAATTGGATTGTTGGGTTTGACAGGTGGTGTCCCTGATTAGCTCAAGTTCAGCTTAGCCCTCTGCAATGTTTTTAAAAGCTAAGTCTTCCAGCAGCAATGCCCGAAAAAGCTTCATACTCAATAGGCCAGAGAAGCAAATTACTGCAGAGTAACTGCTCCATGACTCAAGCTTGTTTGGTTGCCTTACAGGGCAAAGGCCTCCGCGGGAGAATCGGATAGGCCTACCATATTATCTAATGACGTGCTTTTGAGCACTGGAAAATGAAAGTTCCACACTAATGCACACACATACAGAGCTACCGACAGCTTCTCCTTGGTTGTCGTATCTTATTATACAGAAGCTACTCAACTTTTTTCTTCCCGAAAGCTTAATGGATTTCACAATCCTCGGTAGAGTTTGCAAAAAGGAACACCCAGTTTTGGGAAAAGATTATTCTAGGAAGTAATCTTCTTTCAGAGTATTTTTGCCGATGCTGAAATGTTTAATTTCGCTATTCCTGGATGAGAAGAACACTGCCTGAGGAACGAAAATATCCGTGTGACTCTCTTGTGATGCACACCAGGACATGGTTCAAACCCGACCTCTGCCAGTACCGACACGTCACTTACTCCCTCCGATACTTTGGAATTCCCTGTTCCCTGTGGTAACCATCACACCAGCTCCTCCCCACTCATAAAGACTCATAAACCGATGGACTGATGCAAGTTACAAGAATCATGAAACAGGGAACGGAAAATAATAAATGTTGAAATTGACCTCTGTGGGGGAGGAGTGCAAGCTGGCAGGCAGGCAGCAAGAGAGGAGAGAAAAGGACGAAACGACGCGACACGATACTTCCCCCAACAGTCTGTTACCCTCTTTGTGGAGCAGTTGCCCACCTCGCACTACCTGACTACATCACACCCACTGAAGGTACAATAGGTAATTTCGGACTCCTAACGGTCAAGAGAGGAATTGCAGCAACAAAAACCCACAAACAACAAGACGGTTTATCCCTCCCCCATCGCTGTGAACACGCTGACGTTGAAACTCCCCGCCACGCCATTGGCTGCGGCAATTAGAACCAATTTTCAACCAATGAGCTTGAATTATTGTTCAGCTGAACAATGTTTTGGTACAGAGTGTAGGTCAGTCAAGTGCATATTTTGAAACCCCAATTTAAGGACAATAAACACAGGCAGAGGGTGAGTCAACATGTCAGTGAGCCTTTTTCAATGATAGGAAGGGATTTACAGTGGTCCTCTAACAATGTTTTAACACAAAAATCTTACCTATTGTCCCTTTAAGAACGCTTAGCACTCAAAGGCGCAGACGGCGCATTTCAGGATCCTGTAACGTGCCAGACCTCTGAGTCCTGCCAAGGGGACGTCACACTACACAACCGCCCGGAAAAATCATCGTCATTATCATGACATCTCAGTATTCGGTAGCTCCCTCTACTTATTATCTCCCTCGACCATTAAGATATTGGCACATATTTATAAAGGAAACAAGTCATCTCTTCTCTTAACAGTGCGCCTGCAAAGCTCTTTCAGCCCAAGTGAAGCAGTGCCTTTATTGAGCGATTCGCTCTGTATGACAGCACGCACACTCTAATCAGATTATTGGATTAATGACCATCTATCATGGCCCACCAGCAACATACAGTATTAGATATGATTATGGATTTGCAACACAGGGGATAAGACGTCACAATTCAATTTTCACAGTAGAATAACTTCCTTGATTTGAAAGTGACAACGTCGCTTTGTAAAATCCTGCGTGTACCTGACAATACAGGGCAGGAAACAAGACTCGAATGGAGAGCATGGTCTCCTGTTTTTACCATCTACAGGGCTACGCTAACCTGGGCCTGACTTTTTTACCATCAACAATGCAACACTAACCTGGGCCTGGTGTTTCTTACCGTCAGCAACGCTACGCTAACCTGGGCCTGGTGTTTTTACCATCAGCAGTGCAAAGCTAACCTGGGCCTGGTATTTTTACCCTCAGCAGTTCAAAGCTAACCTGGGCCTGTATGTTTTTACCATCAGCAATGCTACGCTAACCTGGGCCTGGTGTTTTTACCATCAGGAATGCTACGCTAACCTGGGCCTGGTGTTTTTACCATCAGCAACGCTACGCTAACCTGGGCCTGTATGTTTTTACCATCAGCAATGCTACGCTAACCTGGACCTGTATGTTTTTACCATCAGCAATGCTACGCTAACCTGGACCTGGTGTTTTTACCATCTGCAGACCTATGTTAACCTGGGACTGGTGTTTTTACCATCTACAGGGCTGTGCTAATACTGGGCCTGGCATGCTGCCTGGGTCAGCCACAGTTAATGCCAGTAAACACTCACAGCCGGCATGCTCACTGAGGGAGGTACCGTAGGGTAACTAATAGGGGAGTAAAGCTTCACCCGGTGGAGCAGATGCACCGATCCAAGTGTCTAAGATGCGGCTGCATCGGTTCCAAAATGCAAAGCCGGAATAGCCCAGTGAAAATCGATATGGCTGTCAAAAAGGAATGCATCTGTGAAAATGGCATTAACCCCGCTTTCTTCAGTGTTTCACTGTGTGCGCACATCAACATGGCATTCTTCAGTGATATAGTGTCGTACAGCATACATGGGAATAATACATGAACGGCAAATGGCCCATAATGGCGATAGCTTTACAATGATGGAACGTGGCAGCACTGTATATGTTAAGTGAAGTCTGTGTGTGTGCGTTTGTGTGTGTGCGTGTATCTGCGTGTGTCTGTGTTTGTGTGTGTGTGTGTGTGTGTGTGTGTGTCTGTGTCTGTGTATGTGCGTCTGGTGTGTCTGTGTGTGTCCGTGTTTGTGTGCGTGTTTGTATATGTGTCTGTGTGTGCGTCTGTGTGTCTGTTTGTCTGTGTGTGAAGTCTACATGGCGTAGTCGTTATCAAAAAGGCAAAGCTAGCCACAAGCTAATGTTAACCAATTTGAAATCGATGTGGTTTGACAATGCGGAATCAGTTTGAAATGATTGAATTAACAGTAATATTCTGGCTTTTGTTTTTGTTTAATACTTTTTTTTGTTACATACTTGTTTCCTTCCATATTTTTTTACGAGTAAACTAACTATAAGAAAATAGAGTACCCCCCCACCACAGGCACTCCCTCAAAAGAAATTCAACTGACAACATGCAGTAGGCAACACGTTGAACTGAATTATATCGGATCTGAAATGAATGGAACGGCAGCTACTTCGACATGAATCAGAGCTGAATCGGGATTGAATCGTGGCATTTGTAAAAGCATCTTTCCTGTATGGTATCGTGGACCGTGTATCGAGATGCATATCTAATCTACAGCGAGGGAGTGAGTCACAAAGACGGTGTTTACTCTCTGTCCTAAGGAGGATGCTAGCCACGCTCGTTCCCCCCCCCCCCCCCCCGTGACCGGCTCTGCCGCAGTGAGGAGGGCCATGCATGATTCATGAGCCCATCCGCCTCCCCGGGACCTGACCTCCCCTCCACAACGCTGCTGACAGTCCGCTGATTAACCATCGCGTTCCGGAACGCTCAGCCACGGCAGGCCGTCCCTCAAACGGCAACCCGATACACGCCCCGTGGTCCGGTTCCGTCCGACGCCACGCTTCTGCCATTCGGGTTCGGGTTCGGGTTACATGCGGCGCGCGAGAAACGAGAGGAGGCCAACGACGCGGCGAGATTATCGATATTAAACCTCGATATAACGTTGTTATTTGTTCCTTTGTGATGATCCGCCGGCCTTGTGCATTGTTGTCGTTCGGCACGTTTCATCTCAGCGGGACCAATCAGGACCTTCCACTGTCTTCCATTCGTGTTACGTGACAGAAGAAAATAATGTCTTGAATGAAAGGGCCTACTATGCAGTAATACCAACAGAACAAACCAACTGTCATCATCAGAAAACGAGCAGAACAACAAAAGGGTTGTAATAGGCTGTTCAATTTATTTTAACTCGCACAATAACAGTAACTACCAGATAGTATATATGGCCCCATAAACCAGATCCAATTTCCTGTATCAACATGAAGAGCCATTTAGTTTAGTATAATTGAATTAACCCAAAGATGGAGGCTTGCAGTGCAATAATAACATCGAGACTTGCCACTAGAGGGCGCTAATATACAGCTATTCATATTTTCATCCTTTTTCGTGAAACAAATGAGGTGAACATATCAGCTTTTATTGGTTTTATTACAGAATTATACTGTCAGAGTGGACAAGATTTTAATAGCAGTGATAAAAAAGTGGGTTTTCCCTTGCTTCATGCGCAATTAGAAAACTTGTTTTACAGTGTAGCCAAATTTTAAACGCGCTCTTCGCCAAACCAGACTGCAGCCACGTTTATTAAGGCGGTCGTTTTTGTAAACACGGTGGCTTACGGGTTTTAAGAGCGGCGGGTTATTATCGGCGGGACGGGACGGAGCGGGTTTGAGAAACAAAGCGGTTTTCTACGCGCATACGTCTCCGAGGCCCGTGACGGAGAGGCCGAGGCGGCTGTGTCGCGGCGGGTTGCCATCGCTCGCCAATTAACGCGGAAAGAGAGAGAGCCGGCGAGGACCGGCGCGCTCAGGGGAACTCATTAAAGAGGCCCGCAGACGAGCAGCTCCCTGGCACAACTTCTGAGCGCAGTTTGATCACCGTATCTAACGCAACCGAAAAAAAGGTAGGGGATGTAGCGAAAGGGCCCCGGTCTAACCAATCAAGCCGCGCGCTGCTTCAGCAGCGCATAATAAGCATAATCACCGTCGAGACTTACTAACGGTTTTTCTCCCGTGTCATAAACACGTCTTATTCCAAGATCCCGGCCACCGAGATTTATCGAACGCAGTAATATGTCTCTTTGAATTGATTATTCCCAGACAAAATACGGCTGCCTATTTACTTAACTCTTTTTTTATTTATTTTTTTGGACGCACATAATGCGGTCCTGAATGCGGTAAAGAACAAGAGCGTCGTAGAGGAAAAAACGTATTTAACAGCCTCCAACTGATGAGAAATTTCCAGGGCTCATCAGCTATAATAACATCCATTCTGTGGGTTCTCTTCCCCCAAGTCTGGTCTGTATCTCCTCCTTCTCGTTCTCCGACATGATGTCATGGGTGAGAGAAATCGGCGGTTGCTGTGGAACACAAGGGGCCATGCCCAGGGGAATGGAGCCTTACCCTGAGTCCTTTAACACATGTCCCGTGCGCACACAGCACATCAGACCTGGGTCAAATACGTAACTGTTTTGGATTCAAATACTTTCCTGTGCTCAGCTGACCTTGCCTGGTGTGTTTGAGCCACCCAAAAGGTCCAGGGTTTACACTTTGGTTCCAACACACCAGACAAGCACAGTAAAGCACAGTAAAGCACAGAAAGGCATTTGAATCCAAAACAATGACGCATTTGGCCCAGGTCTGAAACGCATACAGCGCAGACACAGGACAGAGCACAGAACGGACCCATCATGCCAGTGTGTCTCCACAGGGCAGGGGGCAGGGGCTCGGAGGTCTGCCTTTCTAGGGCTTCTACAGGGGGCAGCTGCATGGGCGTGTGTGTTTGAGTGTGTGTGTGTGTGTGTGTGTATGTGTGCGTGTGTTTGTGTCTGTGTGTTTGTGCCTGTGTCTGTGTGTGTGTGTGTGTGTGTTTGTGTGTGTGCGTGTGTTTGTGTCTGTGTGTTTGTGCCTGTGTCTGTGTGTGTGTGTGTGTGTGTTTGTGTGTGTGCGTGTGTGTGTGTCTGTGTCTGTGTTTGTGTGCGTGTCTGCGTGTGTCTGTGGGTGTGTGTGCGTGTGTGTCTGTGTGTGTGCGTGCGTGTCTGTGTCTGCGTGTCTGTGTGTGCGTGTCTGTGTGTGCGTGTCTGTGTGTATGTGTGTCTGTGTGCGTGTGTGTCTGTGTGTATGTGTGTCTGTGTGTCCGTGTGTGTGTCTGTGTGTGTGAGTGCGTGTCTGTGTGTCTGTGCGTGTGTGTCTGTGTGTGTGCGTGCGTGTCTGTGTGTCTGTGCGTGCGTGTCTGTGTGTCTGTGCGTGTGTGTCTGTGTGTCCGTGCATGTGTGTCTGTGCGTGTGTGTGTGTGTCTGTGTGTCTGTGCGTGTGTGTCTGTGTGTCTGTGTGTCTGTGCGTGTGTGTCTGTGTGTCCGTGTGTGTGTGTCTGTGCGTGTGTGTCTGTGCGTGTGTGTGTGTGTCTGTGTGTCTGTGCGTGTGTGTCTGTGTGTCTGTGTGTCTGTGCGTGTGTGTCTGTGTGTCCGTGCGTGTGTGTCTGTGCGTGTGTGTGTGTGTCTGGCTCCAGGGCAGAGGGAGTGTGTGAGACGCTCCGAGGTGAGGCCGTGTGCCAGAGCTGCAACAGGCCGGGGTGGGGGGGGCATTGTGTCTGGGCCTCCTCAGCCACTGACGTGCACAGACGGGTGTTTACACTGGGCCTGGGCTAAACACTCGGGCTGTAATGACTGTTTACAGTCCGGCGTGACACTGTGAACACAGCGCTGTCATTTCCCTAAGTGCTGCCTCGCTGCAACCGCTACTTAGCCAGGCCCGCGGATAACACGCCCAGCCTCGAGCGGAGGGGGGCGGGGAGAGGGGCGGGGCGGTCCCTCCCCTGAGCTCTCGCCGCAGACAGCAGGGGCACGACGTCCGAGTGACCGTCCCTAAGTACAGAACCCACCGAGGGCGGCCCCCAGTTCAACATTCTCAACGCGCCAAAACCAGACTGGGCTGGGCTGACCCGCCACTCAAACGTACAGCCCTCCCCCTCCCCTCGTTACCGTGGCAAACACTCTTCTCTCCATGCTAAATACAGGCCTTTCCGCATCAAACGCCTCTCAGGAGACAACAAACACGCATCTTCGTGCTCGTGCCCATACTTCTGTAACATTAGCGCAAGGGCAGCTTACCCCAAACTGCTCCTTGAATCAGCTACATTCAGGTCATGGCTT